>NC_056728.1:1442836866-1443076866 GCF_019279795.1 Protopterus annectens | reverse complement strand
AGAAGTTGTCTATAGCGGATAGTACTTTCTGGAGGTCTGAATTAGGTAGAGTGTAATAAAGATTTAGATCATTAACAAAAGCCGCTAGGGTAATTTTAGTGTTAAAGATATTGGGGATATGGTGGAAAGTTTTCTGTGAAATGACAAGGAAAAGTGGTTCAATGTATAGATTAAAAATATAGAGGGACATAGGACAACCTTGTCTGGCACCATTCTCAATGTCAATTCAAGAAGATGGATGTTTGTTGATTTGTAGGTAAGTATGTGCCTTGGAGTATAGTGTTTTGAT
Organism: Protopterus annectens; assembly: GCF_019279795.1. Lineage (NCBI taxonomy): Eukaryota > Metazoa > Chordata > Ceratodontiformes > Protopteridae > Protopterus > Protopterus annectens. The sequence continues at coordinate 1,443,076,577 of NC_056728.1, read as the reverse complement.
AGCTTGTATGTAGTTGTTGGATATGTAAAAGAGAGGTAAGATATTGAGCAAAAAGTATACATTGAGTCTATTGAATGCTTTTGAGACATCAAAGCCTAAGGTGTAGATTGGAGTGCATGTATGGGTAGAGAGATTGATCATGGTGTCCAAGGTGAGGGTATGATCAAAGGTTTGTCTGTGTACTATGAAATCTGATTGTTCAGTGCAAACAATGTTTGAGATGATTGGTTTAATTCTATTTGCTAGCATTGATGCTAATATTTTCATATCAAGATTTATTAGGGCTATATGTACATAGTTCAGGTTGTTTTGAGGTCAGAGTTTGGTTTAGGTATGAGAATCGTTTTAGATGCATTTAGATATATATCACTTACACCATTGGTAGTGATGTGATTAAAATGATAAAGAAGATAGAGAGAGAATTTTTGTAGGGAGGCTTTTTAGAATTCAGCTGTAAGACCATCCGAACCTGGTAATTTATTGAGTTTGAGTATGTTGATTGTCATAATAATTTCTTGCTGGGAGACCAGGGAGGATAACATTTTTTTGTTGGTCTGGTCTGATTTTGGGAACATGTAATTGGTTTAAGAAGGCATCTAGGTCCTGTTTATTATGAGAGAGGTTTGATGGGCTATAGGATTTTGTGTATATACTTTCAAAGATATGTATGATATCTTGAGTAGTGTGATAGAGTTTATCTTGGTAAATATGTTCTGTTATGTTCGGGGAGGGTTTGTTTTGATTAACAAGCCTCACCAGGAATTTAGATGGCATGTGAGCTCATTCAGATTAATTCACTAAAGTTTTGATTTCTTGGTATGTTAGGTTTTCAGCATTTAGATCATATAGGTTTTGCTGGACTTGTGTTATTTGAGTTCCAGTTTCTTGATTAAAAGATGATTGGAGTTGGGATTCAAGCTTAATGATTTGATTTTTAAGATTGGCTTCCTCTTGAAGTTTTTTTTTTTTTTTTTTTTATAATATGAAGCCCTACTTATAAGGGTACCTGTAATTATGGATTTAAAAGAGGCCCAGTAAATATCCATAGGTATGTGATTATAGAGTAAATTGCCTAAAGCTTGGTCCAGGATGGCATCTATTTCTTGTAGAATTTATTTTTTCCATAATAGCTTAGAGTTAAGGACCCACTTATACCCTCAGTTGCTGTTAGTTTGATTGTTAACCCCAATCAATAGTTATATTAATCTTAGAATGATCTGATAGGTATCTGTGTTCTGTGTGGAAGGAATTTTTTTATTTAGTAAATACACTGGAAATTAGGAAGAAATCCAGTCTCGACATAGACTTATGACATATAGAGTAGAAGGTATATTTATTTTTGAGGGGGTTATTGGATTGCAAAATATGGGCATCCGATAGGTTGAGGTCATTTTTAGGTTCCTCGAGTGCTGATATGGCATGGGTATTATGTTTAGATTTGGTATTAGATATGTCAATATCAGGGTATTGGACTGTATAACAGTCCACTCCTAGGATGTAGTAATGACTGGAGAAGTCAAGTAGTATTTTATAAGTAGATATGATAAATTTGTGTTGATTTACACAAGGCTAATATAGATTTAATATCAGAATAGGTTTGTCTAGACAGGCTGGTTTAGTTGTTGTATAGCACTACCTTCCATTCATGTCCATATCCTGTTTTATAATTTCACCCTGGAAGTTAGTTTTAATGATGATTGCTACTCCTGAGCTATTTAGGGATTTGCCAGAGGCAATGATATTCTTAATCCATTTTTTACTTCTGGGAGGGTTTCCGTTGTTCTGGTTGCATGTGGGTTTCTTGTAGGAGGATTAAATTAGCTTTGGATTTGAATATCAAATATAAAAGTAGTTTTTTTTTTTAAGTTGAATCCCTTTGATATTCCAAGAATCAAACAACCACATACATACAATTATATATATGTGTCATTAAAGGATGAGTATGCTGGGAATAGTTGGTACAGTAAATGTAAGAGGAAGGACATTGGCATATAACTCTTCCTGCATCAAACTTGTGCCTATTCACTAAACTACTATGCCTGGAAGAGATGGGGGGATTGGATGATAAAGAGATATAACAAGAGCTAAAGCAGAAATGGTTAGGTGGAAATCGTCTTGTTACTAATGCTTTGATAGCTTTTAGCCCCATATTTAAAAATATATAGTACAGATAACAAATAGCATGTCTTCCTATTGTAACTTCTACTAGTCTTCTAGCTCTCCATAGTTTTTTAATTATGGGGAAAGTAATGGGGGGGCAATATAGTGCAGTGTAGTAAAATAGAATACCCCCCAAAATGGGTGTAAGGGTTCTTAGAACTGGTTAAGGTAGTGTGAAATGTTGGATAACCCTGATATTTTGTTGACTAGTGTGTCTTAGTTGGGGTACTAAGCTGTGTTATTCATTAAACAGATAGCACTAGTCATTTAAATAATTGTGACTGGTGGTATAACTGTATGACAAAATGTGTCAGGTTAAAAGTTAGTGTTTCCAGGTATATTTCTCATTTCTGGTCAAGAAGCTTCATGGTGATAAACCCACAGTTTCATAGGTTGTTAGTTTTATATCAGAAGAGGTATTACTATATTATTAATATTCTGTTGTTAAAATCTAGTACACACAAGAGCATACCAAAAATATTTCTCCACAAAGAGGTGGTTAGTCATAAAACAGTAAGCAAGTCAGGGCATATATAATACTTATGCAGTCTGTAGCACTTGTCAAACTTATAAAGCAATTAACATCACAACTTGTTCCATTAACTATTTTTAACAACATGTATCTGGCAAATAAGGTGAAGGTATTATTATTATTATTATTAGAAAACGTCCCATTAACAAGTTCAAGATGAATAACTTAAGTATACTAGTTATTTGGATAGATAGACATGAGAGTAATAGCATACACAATAGGTCTTTTTTAAATCAATACTTCCCTTCTTAATTGCCATTTCCTCATCTTCCCTTTTCTTTCTTCATTCGTTAATTTGTGTTGCTTTGCTATGTAAGAGGAAGAAAAAAAACACACACAGTGTAGTATTCATAGCTGTTGTCCAAGTCTGGTGAAACTTGTATGAGGAATCATTTATAGAAGTATAGGCAAAATAGCATATAAAAAGTGGGTTCCAGAAGTTTTAAATGACAAAAAAGGAAATGTCATGCATTACTTTGAAATGCATTGCACAGTTTGTAGGTATTCACATTATTCTATGTGTGGTTGAGTGGAATACCAAGGCGGAGAATAAAGAAAATAAAATGATTGCTGTGCTTATCTCTAGATGGAAGTGTAATCTGTTTTTACATGGCAGGATTAGCATGTGAAGCCAAGTTACAGGTGCTGAGAAGGAGTTCTAAGCCTAATAAATCAGATCTGATCATTTTTTGGTTAACTTGAGCTTTTCGTGAACAAAAACGATAGATGTGTTGTAAATCCAACATTTGAATGCAGTTTGTGCAAATTCATTTTACTTCCTTGCATGAAAACGTCTGAGAATGTGGTAGTGGTGCTTTAAGAAAGATAATGCTTCTGGGAAGTCAAGTTCAGGGATTAAACAGGAAGTGATTGACAGAATGAGATGGCTGGATCCTTATATGCTGTATTAATGGAACCATAGAGTCATTTTTGGCCGAGAAATCCATGGATTATTTCTTTTAGATTACAAACAGTGCGAAAAGTGGTAAGATGCTTATTTTTACTTTATTTCAGTCTCATTTGCTCATCTGTATTTAGTGATCATCTTATGTATGCCTTAATATTCCTTATTTTCATTTTATTTGCTACTTTTGGTAGTAAGTAGTTCAAGAACTGTGTTTTCTTCACTTCATAGGTCTTGCTGGCATTGTATTTGATCCCCTGATGCTGGAAGTGAAGTGTGGGAGGGTATTTCATTTGGAATCTGATCTGCTTTTGTAACAGAATGCTAAAGAATGAAGATATTTTTTGACATTCAATTTTAATTTGTAGAGGAAGATCTTGGGAAAAAGTATTTTATTGCCATTCCAGACCACGTTTCTTTTTTTTTTTTTTTTTTTTTTTTTTTTTTTTTTTTTTTTTTTGCAGATGCAAGGATTCTGGTCGCATGTTGAAAATTAAGCACTTTTGCATATACTAATCTTGGTTTAGTAGAAACTAGTAATGGGTGTAGGGCTCGGTGTTCTCTTTCTATTGTTATTCGGCTTGCTTCAGTGGTGTTTTCTAGTAGAGCCTCAAATAAAGCCAGAATTGTTTCTAGTAGTTTTTTTGCTCTATGCTTTTTGGAATACCCCTCAAGATGATATTATTATGTCTGGATCTTGCTTCTAAGTCCAGAAATTTCTGTTGCATTTCTTGTATAGAATTATTATTAGCTTTAGATTTCTTCTGGAGTTCTTCAATTTTTGTTTCATTTTTCAAAGATTCTGGCTTCTGATTTTACCACTCTGGTTGCAATATGATTAATGTAATCCCCAAAGATTTTAGCTAGTCTGAGAAATTTTGTATGGCTTATTGCAGAGGCAGTACAGTAAAATTTAGGTCATCAAGGTTTGTAGATTCAGTTTTATTTTTACTAGACGATTTATTGGTTTCTTGTTGCTTCCCAGTTCTTGGCCTTTTAGTATTAATGTCTTTTTCTGGAGATGTAAGTGCTGAAAACTTAGTTTTAGTAGTTTGAGAGTCCATGGCATCTGAGTCAGTCGGCATTATTTCTCTTTTGTTACTTAAGAGATAAAAGAAGATAGCTGACCTCCAGGTGATTCAGTCAGCTGGCAAGCAGAGCACATGTGAAGGAATCTTGGCAGTATCAAAGGTAATCTTCCTATTTTTCAGTATTCTACTCAGCTTTTGGTAGTTTTTCCAAGTTATATTAGTTAGTCTTGATGGTAATCCAGATTTATTTTTCTCCTGGATCACATTTTCTTGTCAGAAAAAGTAATAATTTATATTGGTATTTGGCGAGCTAGGTAACTGCAGTGTTTATAGGTCAGTGACCATTTTATATCTGACTGGTGTTGAAATCTTGAAGAGTGTGCCATGTCCCTGTTGAGAATAGCTGCCTTTCTTCTAGTGTGCCCTATATATTATGCCTTACATTGATGGAGTGACTGGATCTTCCCTGGGCATGTTGTTCTGTTCTATTGTCTCTACAGATATTGTTCTGCATGTTTCCTTCCTATATAGGCTTCACAACATAATTTATTGTGAATGCCACATTGGTGAGACAGATATGCAATCTTATTTGAACTGCACAAACTAAGCTGAGAATGCTTTGAATTTCATGGGTAATAGTTTGCACCCTTATATTGTTTCTTATGCTTTGATCTCCATTTATTTCAGTTTGTTTTACATTTATTTTTTTCTTTAAATTTGTTTTCTTTGAGTTTTAAAAACGCTATTTGCAAGTGTTATTTAGCAAACATTTGGTTTGTATTCTATGACAGCAAAAGGATTAACTGTATCTAAACTGAGAGAGGAGCTGAAAAGAAACTTTTTTTTAACTTATAACAAGCAGAACAAGACACGGTCTAATCTGTATGAGTTCCTAATTTACACTGCTTTGTGAGAATTTTGCATTTTCCCTTTCTATCTGTTCTGTCTCAACTGTGCTTTTAAACTTAATTTCTCCTGAGTTACCAATCCCTTAAGTAAATTTTACTTTAGAAGATTCTCACATACTATTGACTACATTTCATTTAGTCAGTACAAATACCACCTAGGGTCTCCAATGAAAAGACACTACTAACCTAGTGGGATTAACTAGTAAACAAAGGGGCAATAAATAATAGTGAGGATTGTAAGATCCTATTAGGAAGACCATCCCTTTAGGCAGATTAAAACATCAAATATACTTCCTTTCATATCTTAATAGCACTAGGTTGTCTATAGCATTAGCCCGCATTTCCATCTTACTTTTAAATTCTGCAACATAGCCTTCATTGGGATTACTGATTGCTAGCTAGTCTGCAAAATGCCTCTCAGGAGGCATCTAGGGATTAAAACTATAGTTTTGCTCCTAGTCACAGAAAAAGCAGAGGGCATGTATTCATAGTAGTCTCATATTGGACAGAGTGTGTGACTTCTAGTATTGATGTGTTCACTGTTTGGTGGGAATCTCTTTAATTTAATCTTTAAACTGTTGCACAGCTTGGCTCTCTATTGTGCTGATTTGCTAAATGCTTCACCCTGTGCATCAAGCAAGAGAAAACTACAAACCAATACTCCTCCTGCAACATCTGTAATGAGTCTACTGTTGCTGGACAGCTTGTGAGTCACTTCATAGGAATCAGCTTGAGATCAATACTACCATTCTAGGTCACGTAGATACTGATTCCAAACTGCATGTTGCTGCAGAGAAATCTGCACTAGCAATAATCGGGTAGTTGCCACTGGAAGAATCATTGCTGTACTTTTTTTCCTGGCATCCCTTGCTTATAGTAGTCAGAAGGTGAATCATTCCTGTTTTTCATTCCTGGCATCCCTTACTTAATTAAACCAATGAAACCTCTTATAAAACTAGTTCTGCTCTTGTCATCGGAGAATCAAAGCTTTCTCATACTCTTCTCTTGCCAGGCTGCTTGCTCTAGATGTTTTATGGCAGTATTGCAACTGCCTCATGTTTACTGACATTTCTTTACTTTTGTGCCACTCCAATTCTATATGCAAACTATGTAAAATCTTTACTTAGTTTGGAGGTTTGTTTTTTGGCAGCACCTAGTGCCAGTGAACAGCAGCATATAATCCTGCCAACATATAATGAGGTAGTTAGAAAATCTTTGTCTAAGCTTCCCAGATCCATTGCAACAAACTTCAGTAACCTAGGGACTCATGCTTGCATTGTTAACGCCTACGCCCACACATACTTCTATTATGATTTCCAAAGGTGCAAGCCTGTTCTCCTAAGATGGTCCCAAAGACCTGCAGAGAAACAAAAAATACTTGTTATAATCAATTCTACAGTTAATACCAACCAAAAATGGATCATAAAGTTGTTAAAAAAACATATAAATATCAAAAATCAGCCAAAAAATAATGAACATACAAAAACTGAATCAGTTCAAGTGTTACAAATAATCTAGTAAGTGCTTTTGTCTTTAGTAAGACTTTTTCACACTGAATGAGAAAAGTAAAACACAGCATTATATACTTATATCAATTAGAAATCACATCAATTAAACACATAGGTTCTTTAAATAAATTAAGAAATTGCTGCCTGCATACATGTTTAAGCTTCTTTCTCTTTAAATGTTGTTCTTCTTTCAGCTTTTCCCGGTTAGGTTTTCTGAATGAATGTGATTTACTAAAAGAAATGTTTATAAAAAGAGAATATCCAAGAGATTTAATAAATAATGTAATGTTAGAGGTTGTCAGCAAAAGAGAAAGATGCTTTTTTCAAGCTATTCTAATGGTTGATGGCATACAATATAGCATAACACCGAGTGAAGTTGATGGACAAAGGGTCTTTGATGATAATTCACAGAACAGTATGAGTCTTGAAAATCCAATATTATCAGAAACCAACTATCGTTGTGCTTTTATTACCACATACAATCTTGAGAGTAATGACATACTAAGAATTTTAGAGAAAAACTGGATTATTTTAACCTCATGTAATGAAATTAGACAATGTATAGGAGAAAGACCTATTGCAGTGTACAGAAAGGGTCAGTCCCTCAAAAACATACTTGAAAACAACACCCAAGTTTATAGTATTGGGGGCATGAGAACATGTGGATCTTGTAAGTATTGCCAATATATAATGGAAGGCATAAAATTTAAATGGCATTAGAGTTATCCAGAAGAAAAAATGTTGTTGTAACACTGAAAGAGTCGTTTATTGTGCATTCTGTTGCAAATGCACCTGTTTTTATATTGGAAAAACGGAAAGAAATTTAAAGACACATATTTAAGAGCACTTGAGGGACATTAAATTAAAAAAGGATATAAACGCCTTGGCAAGGCATTGTAATGAATGGCCGGATCATGGGTTTAAATTTGCTATCATAGAAGCTATGGAAGTGAACACAAGGGGTGGACCATGGCCATTACATTTGGAAATGAATGAAGCTTTATGGCAATTAAGAACAAATGCTACTCAGTGGCCAGGCCTGAATGATTCTATTTCAATTACTTGTTTTTTGAAGTTAAAGAGCCTAGATAGGTGAATTTGTTATACATTGTATTTTAACATAGGTGGTTATCCAACAATTTTTAAGTTTTTAACATAATATGCTTATGTATCTATTTATTTATTAATTTATTATAAACACATTTATCATTTATTTATTAAACCTGAAATTTTTTTTATGATACCAACATTTTTGCTTAATGTTGGCAATGAACTTTTATTAATTTTATTAATTATGCGCATTCTGACCCTCTAAAATGAATTTTATTGTGTATACAAGTTATATATATGCACACATATTTTAGCTTTTACTCATACAGACATTATTCATTTATATATCCATAAATTTTCCTGAATAGGTTACACAAGCATGTGCGTATGTATATGCACTTGTAAAACCTAACAGAAGTATGTTAGTTATATACTTTTTAATATATATTTTTACTTTCTAATTTCATGACAACTGATTGTAATGCACAAATGGTATACACACACATGTTTATTTACTATCTGTGTTGGTATGACTCATGGTAAAACTGCATATTTTATTGTACATCTCATTGTGTTATACCTTTAACTATCACACCCTACACCAAAGGATTCAATTAGTGAAAACAGAAAATGATTGGTGCTTTTGTTTTGAAACTTAATTAATGATGGTATAAAAGTTTTTCAGTTGTTGGGCATGCTCTGTTCTTGAAAACGTCTCCTACACAGGAGACAAAAGTGCTTGGATTTGACTCATTTGGATTAATATTATTCATTCATTTATTTATTTATTTTATTTTTTCCACTGTGTGTTGTTAACAAATTGCTTTGTTACATATTATACGCCTAGTGGATCATTTTTTCACCACTAAAGCCATTCTGGTTCATCTGTTTTGCGACTTTTTGTTTGTATAGTTTTCCCGGTTAGGGGTCGCCACAGCGGAACTCCGGTCTGCTAATGATTGGCAGTAGATTTTTATGGATGCCGAGGTGCCCGCCCGAAGTCCAACCTTCAACAAAGGCACACCCATCATGCATGTCTTTTGAATGCTACCCAACCATGGGGAGGACATGTAGACTTCACACAGAAGGCACTCCAGCCGAGAATCAAACGGGAGAACCTGTTGCTGTGAGGCGACAACGCTACCACTGCACCACCTCGGCTAAATTTTCTTTATCATTTAGCCCTGGAGGGATGCTGGCATCCAACTTCAATTGCCAGCAATATTCCCTCCAGTCAGTTTTTCTTCAGCACCTACTATAGCTTATTAATAAATTTAGGTACATAGTCCAAAACTAAGTATGTAGGTGAACCTCTGCATTTAGTTAGACAATAATGCTTTCCCCATGGATTATTAACCTCTGCTTTCTCTATAGCATATAAATACTCATATGCCCTGTGATAAAACTCTCCTGAAGTTCTGCCTACATAACAGGTAGGTCAGGATGAGCAAACAGATAAATAAATTACATATTTAGATTTGCATGTATAGAAACCACTAACAAAAGTCCTTACATTATTTATCAAAAGTTCTTTGGCATCCACTTTTTAAGTACTGACAATACTTGCAGTCAAGACATTTAAACATTCATTTTTTACTTTCTTTAGTATTTTTATAACTTAACATTGCTTGAAACATATGCTTGAAATTCATTCCTCCCTTATTTACAAAAATAGGAGCTTCCCCACTACTTTTTTTAACTTAGAAAACTGCTTAAAATGTTCCAATTGTCTTTAACAAGTTCCTTGATTTGTTTCCCCATCTAAAGAATATTGCAAGTGGATGCCAAGGAACTTTTGATAAATAATATAAGATTTTTTGTTAGTATTTTTTAAACATACAAATCTAAATTTGCCCTTCCTCTTATGTAGGCAGAACTACAAAAAAAGTTATATCCAGTGGCAACTGGTAACTTCAAATGAAAGGAGGGCTACAGGAGACAGTTTAATGGCTGGGGCCAATGGGAAGGGGTGCGACCAACTAGAAAGGGGCAGCGCTATGCTCAAAACCACAAACACTGGGACTTTAATTAAATATGCTGCTCTGGGTGCCAAATTGTCATTATGAGAATCCAATCAAGACAAAATTAAGTGTAGAAGAAAAAAATAGTTCAATGCATTAGCTACATGACAGCTTACTTAATGTCTAGATGGAAACAAAAAGGTTATGAGGCATGAAAAAATAAATTACTTTTTATATACATTACTGGAATGCCAGTCAAAATCAAGTATAAAAAAGCAAGCAGCACTTAAATCAAACCACTTCTCCTTGCACTGCAGTTCTAATTATAATTTATATTCAGCTTTATAAAAGTACCAAGTAACATGCTGAAAGTAGCTCTGTGATGCCCCACTTGTAAAAATATTTCTTATCCTAAAAAGACCTGCTGCCTGACAATAACTATCTACTTGTTTCATGGGGAAAACATGATCAAAGTAAAAAATGAGCAGCAAACAAGAAACAAGCTCAAGATAAATTGCTTAAAGGATTACTGCACAGGTTATGGACCACATATGATAGATTGGCATTCTGTTTAGTTTACGGGTAAAGCCTGCAAAGATGACTGCACGTCTCCCCAAATGCAATGAGCTTCTGAAAATACTGTAATCCTGTCCTTTATTATATATACTGTCATATGCATTTAAATACCTAAGGATTATACGTTATCTAGTTATGTAAATATTCTCTGCATGGTAAAAACAAAAAGGCTTTTAATGTTGGTAATTCATTAATAGTATGCTTATTAAAAATTACTTGCATCTTACAATCTCAGACAAGCTTACCTGATGGTCATTAAAGCATTGCTATTTAAACACAGAGCAACAGGCACTGCAACAGCATGCATTTTCTGAATAATATGTAATAATTAACAGTATAAAAATATGACAGAAAACCAGAACATTCTGCAAATTCAAGGACAGATGAAAAGCTATTGTAATACTTGTGTTTACCTTGGATGGGGGGATACTCTGCACCCTTACACTGCATAACTGCTTCTTGCCTTGCTTGGACACAACCAGCGTCACTACATGGGGGAGTGGGGTGCAACAAGTATGTCACAATTTGAAATGTCTCTGGCTGATGGTGATGCCCCTAACACATTTGTCATATCTCTCAACCTCAGAGCAAGAAATCTGGACAAAGCCATGAATAGAAGTGGGAGAAAGGCCCAAAAATAAGGACAATTTTTTAAATATTGCTCTTATAAACTTAGATAGATAATAGAATAGTAGGTCTTGCATTAGTATGAATTTTCTGAAGGGTATGAAATTTGAAACTCAAATGTCTGTCATTATTTTCTAACTTCAGTCTTTAATGATTTGCTACTAATTTGCCTGAAAACCACAATTTTATGAAAAATGGACCAGAAATGTAATGCAAAAAATGTAAAATAGCCACACAATACAGCTGGGAACCGGTTAAAGAAGGGACGCTTTTTTAATATCAGTACTGTTAAGCTGAGCAGCTGACAAAATAGGAGAATCTACATGCATTTCTGAAATTAAAGTAATCTATAACTCTAATCATTACAATTATTTATTAATTGTAAACCCTCGGCATTTTCTTCCAAAATTGCAATTTTGTGGAGGGATTATTAGGGCACATTTTGAGCTAAAGTCAGGGACAGTTGAGAGGTTTGGATATACCTAATTCTATAAAGCAATTTATTTGCATGTACCTCTCAACTTCTTAATGTAGGAAATCTGGCCAAGGCCAAATATATTGGGGAAACATAGAAACAGTACTAAAAATTGCTCTTGTATAAACCTAGACAGTTCACAGAATAACAGGTCTTGCTTTAGCATGCATTTTTCTGAAGGGTATAAAGACTGAAATTCAATGTCTGTCATTATTTAGTGACTTTAATCCTACATGATTTGACAGAAAACCACAAATTTTATGAGGAACAGACCAAAAATAAGAAGCAAAATCTATTAATTCTGTGAAAATCTGGGCAGTGGAGAGGTATAGTTCAGTCGGGGCTGCCTTTGAGTTTGCCGCCCTTCCCCCCTCACAAAATCATGGTCAAATGGGGCCTCCCCCTGCAGTCATTCCAATGTCCCATTACTTAGCTATTTCACCCCATTTACCATAGACACTGTAATGTACATACTGCTTTACTTCTACGATGAATTGGATTTATTTAAATTTTTTATTTTACATTTTACAGCATAAACACTAATAGACATCTGCTAAACAAAGCAATGCAGTCTCATAGGTTTATAGGTGTGCACTAGGACAATGGCCCTGGAGCCTTTTCAAGCCTAGTCCATAGAAGTGCCTGGCAACATGCCACCATTAGTTCCCAGTTGCTTCTGTGAAGTAGAGCCACTGGAGTGATCCCCAGGGTGAACTTTCTATTCCCCATCCACTCATCAAGATTTCTCTTGAAAAGGTCCAGTGAGGTGCTCTGCTTGACATGTATGGGAAGTCCGTTCCAGAACATGGGCAGTCTCTGGGTTATGAACCTGTCCCTCCAGCTTGTTCTGTTGATTTTGGTAATAAGGTTGAGGTCCCTGTAGTGTGTGGTGTGGAGGGATTGGGATTTCTTCAGGTGTAACATTTATAACAGGGCTGTGTCAGACATGGCTTTGTAAGTCTCACAATGAAAATAGACTTAGCATTAAAACTTCTCTTCCCTTGAAACTCACATTCATTGAAACCGCATTGAAACCCACATTCAAAGAAAATACATCTGGCCAGTGGCAGATAAAGATTAACTTTGGGCTGTTTTCAAATCATAGGCCCCTTGCATACGAAACATACATGTGTTCTTTGATACACCTTCCTGATTGTATTAAATTATATTCCTTGTATAATACAGTTGTTAGAGGGTGTTTTAAATTTATTGTTTTGAACATTTTTCCAGTAAACAATGAAATAAAATGCATGCACCAATAATAACAAAACTGCCCAATTCAGACAATTTCCATTATAAAAGTCTACTCAAACTTCTAGAGTCTACCAGTATAAGTAAATATGCACAATCTCTTTAGAAGTAAAAGTCATCTAAATAATTTCACATTAAAGAGATCTGTAACTAATGAAGAGGTTGCTGCAAGCAAACAACTTTATATGTCATTGTTTCATCTACAAATAAAGTGCCTGTTGCCCTTGAGGAACAAATTGCCCATGTTACATTAAAAAATGATAAGCTAGTAATATTGCAATAGGGAATGGATGGCAAACTGATAACAAGTTGATAGTTACTAGGTATCTCCACCAAAAAGGACATTTTCAGGACTGTAGCATCTACCCCCTTTAAAAGTACAACACAGTACTGTATCAGCAATGTATCTACATACTGTGGGAGGAGAACCCATAGCCTTCTACATCGAAGGCAAATACACAACCTGTTGTGCTATTAATAATGCAAGCAGGCTCAGCATAAGCAGCACTAAATGTCTCTTCCGCTGAAGCTCTTTGTTTCTTGTAAAATCCACTTGACACTCAATTGTATCTCTCAACTTTGTAGCACGAGCACAATAAATCTGGAAAAAGCCAAAATTTATTGGGGGGGGGGGCAAAAGCCCAAAAACCAGGGGCACATTTTAAACATTGCTTGTGTAACCTTGGAAAGTTGCTAGAATAAAATGCTGTGCTACCACCATGTATTTCACTGCCAAGCCTTGAACCCAGGATCCTGTGCACTATAGTCAGAGAAACACACCATTATGTCAAAGCAGCTGTTTCATGAAAGATAGGAAGAATTAAACTTAATTGGCTATCATTTAATGAATTCAGTTCTCACCATAGCTCTCAATGTCTTAGCACAAAACATCAGGACAAAGCCAAAAATGGGGGAATACAGCCCTCAAAATAGGGACAAATTTCAAATATTGATCTTATGAGCTTAGAAAATTGCTAGAATAAAATGTTTCATGTTACCATGTACTTTCTGAAGAATATGAAGTCTAAAATGTCTGTCATTATTTAGTGAATTCAAAATCCAGAAAACCACTGATTTTATGAGGAACAGAACAGAACAAAAGTATGAGGCAAAAATCTGAAGACTTTGTCACAAGTGGTAGTGGGTAGGGAATTCAGGGTCTTGCTACCTCAACCCAAGGTTGAGTGTTTGAGCCTGAGTTACTCTCTCTAGCCGCCAGTTATAGTTAACTGGGGCATTTCACACACACATGGAATGCCATGCATGCACACACACACAAAAAGCACAAAATATGCAAGTTACTGATGACCCAAAAAAGTGTTATGGAGAATTGGGAAATAAAGTAAAAGGGATTAAAAGACAGCCAATAAAAGAAGATCTTGCGGAACGTAACAAAGATGCTAAATGGATAGAAGAAATAAATTAAAGATTAAGAAGTTTAAAGGTACAATATATGAAATGGGTTGAAATAACAGCCAGAGAGATTGAAACAAAGTTGAGGAAAGCCTCTAACTGGAAAACCCCAGGCCTAGATGCAATACCTAATGTTTGGCTTAAAGTATTAATTTCTTTGCATGAGGATTTAGGCATGAGTAAGAACTATTTATATGCACACACCGAATACACACCCCACTGGTTAACAACAAGAAAAACAATGCTTACTTGAGTGAACCTGCAAGCTACTCTAAAAATTATAGACCAATAACTTATCTTCCAACAACATATAAAATATACTCAGGAATTGACGCTGACAGAGTTTATAGTCATTTAGAAGAAAACTCAATTATGACAGCAGAACAAAAGGGCGATAAAAGAAGTCATATGGAACAAAGGATCATTTGTTGTTAAACAAAGTTATAGTGGAGAACTGTAAGAAGGGGAATAATCTAAGTATGGCATGGATTGACTACAAAAAAGCATGTGATGGTATCCCACATTCATGGATAAAAGAGTGCTTAAAAATGTAAAGACACACCCTACACTGATTGAATACATTACAGTAACCATGAAATAGTGGCAGACCACTTTGCAATTAAGCCATGATAAAGGACAGATTATTATCCCAGGGATAAAAATTCCAAGGGGGATATTCCAGGGTGACTCTTTGTCACCGTTGCTATTCTGCCTTGCCATTAATCCATTAAGCTGTTTACTTAACAGCTTAGGCCATGGCTACAATTTGGCTCCTAGAAAACAACAAAGTCTAATGACGTCTCATCTTCTCTTTGTCGATGATTTAAAACTGTATAGCTCATCAGATGAGGAACTGAAAGCACAGCTGCAGGTTGTCAAAACTTTTTCAGATGATATTGAAATGTCATTTGTCTTGATACATGTGCAAAAGCAACTTTTAAAAAAGGAAAACTGCAGCACCAGGAAAACATCAGTTTGGGACAAGAATGTGATATAAAAGAACTTGAGCAAGAGGGAGTGTATAAATACTTGGGAACTGATGAAGGATCAGCAATAAAACAAGAACAAATGCAAATAAAGCTCAGCAAGGAGTACTTTAGAAGACTTAAATTAATCCTGAAAACAGCATTGACATCTAGGAACAAGATCCAAGCCATAAATCAATTTGCTCTTCCTGTCCTAACCTATGCTTTTGGAGTGATTGACTGGCCCCAAAAAGTGTTGGATAGACTGGATATTAAAACAAGAAGGATGCTTCATGCTTACCGAATGATTTATAAAAATCAGTGTACACCAAAATTATATATTCCCCGTTCTGAAGGAGGGATGGGCCTCCTTAAATTGATTACATGTATAGATCTGCAATCATGGGACTCCACACATATTTACTGACCTCACAAGATCCAAATGTATTGAAAGTTTTGAAACATGAGGAGAATAAATCTAAGATGACACCTCTGCTTAATTTAGCAGAAGCATATCGACATCAAGCAGAAATGAAAATCAAACTAGAAGTAGATGAAAAACACGCATCAACTGATTGTGCTATAAAACAAAAGAAAGAATATAAGGTGAAGGACCAGATGAGAAGGCAAGAAATGTGGAAAAAACATAAATATAGTTGCAAGCATAGAAAACTTCTGGAAGAGCCTCATGCTGATCAAGAATGAAATCAGGAATGGTTAAGGAGAGGCAAATTCAAATCAAGAAATGAAAGGTTAATATTGGCAGCCCAAGACAATGGGCTATGTACATGCTGGTTTACAAAGTCCATTGAACTTGTGGTAGAAGCAGACATATGTAGGTTTTGTAAAGCCAAATTGGTCACACACCTTGTTGCTGGCTGCAATGCACATATGGCAGAGGGACTGTATACTGAAAGGCATAATAATGTGGTGAAACTGTTACACTGGAGATTGTGCAATCATTATGGCATTGAAGTGGCTGAAAAACACTGGAAACATTAGCCACAAAGAATAATAGAAAATGATGAATTTTATATCACATGGAATCACCCAATACCAACAGTTTAAAAGATAGATGCTAGAAAACCGGATATAGTGGTCCAAGAAAGGAAGACAAAAGTAGCACTGATCATTGAAATCACCACACCTAGTGACTGCAGTGTCTTGCGTACAGAGAGAGACACAAAGTCATAAAATACCTTGATCTGCAGGCAGAAATGAGAGCCATGTGGAAGACAGATACCCAGACAGTTCCAATAGTAGTAGGAGCAACTGGTCTTATAAAAAAAGAATTTACAATCATATTTAGATATGTTGCCAATTCATGTAACACCATGCAGATTGCAGAAGGAGTCATTACTGGGCACATTGCATGTGCTGCGAAGAGCACTTTTGGCTGAGATCAAACAGTGAAACAATACTAATTTCATGAACATTAATTGTACTTTGACTTAGGAATGTGGACAATTCCCGGGTATGGTATTAGAACCCAAAATACTTGGATAAATTAAAAATGACAGAATGCCATGCATGTATGTGCTGCCTCTAGTTTGTTCCAAGCATGCACAGACTGCAGACCTTGAAGTCTGATCCCCTTTCAGTCTATGCAGTTGTAACTGCATAGACATCTGGGGCATCTGTAGAGTGCTGCTTTCTTTCCTAATCTGGACTGGTTAAACAGCAGTCCGGATTCAAGTTTCCGAGCAAGCATGTGTGGAGTTCTGGGATTTTCTTTTATTTTGGTTTACAACTGGGATTTTTTTTCATTTTGGTTTACAGCTGGAGGGGTGCAGTCCTGCTGTCCAATATCATGAGCCGCCACTGGTTATATCGCAGGGTATATGAGCATTTGCATGCTATAGAGAAAGCAGATGTTAATAATGCATTAGGAAAACATTATTAACCTTGATATGTGGAGGAAGATGACCACCACCAATTATGACCAGGTTTTTCTGTCTCTGCCACTACCAATAAGGCAGATAGATTCAGGGGTGAAGGACTGGTCCTCCAGCAGGGAGACAAAATGAAGGACACAGCAACCAGAACCAGGGCCACAGCAAACCATCAAACAGATGTGGCAACAAGTAAGCAGTCCTTAAAATTGACTGCTTATGAGTCATCGGTACTATAAAGAGGTATGCATTTCATTCCTGCTCATAAATCTGATATTAGTGAAGCAGTGATTGATGTAAAATTATTTGCGAGAACTGTTATGCTTAAAACAATTTTTCCGAATGATAATCCTGTAACTGCTTTTAAAAAAAACAAGCACGTTTGCACCAGCTATGGATCCACTTCTTGAAGCTTTTGTAAGAACTTGTGAGAATGACTTGAATGCTAACCTTAATAGTTGATGGGGTAATAAGTTTTTTTAATTTATCCAGACTTGAACAGAATGCATTGACAGCATTGAAAAATGACAGAGATATTGTGATTCGTTCATCTGATAAAGTCAGCGCTATCGTAGTTATGGACAGTGATTTTTATGTTTTCGCTGTTGAGCTTATTTTGTCTGATACAACTACTTATGCAAGGATTGAGAGCACAGATATTGATTGTATCATTAAAGACAGTACACAGAATGATCCAAGATTGTTTGTTGAATAGGTTAATTACATTAGAATTGTCAGCATATTTTGCAGTTGAGTTTTCGTTAGTACCAATATTCCAAGGGCTGCCTAAGATTCATAAAGATCCACAGAGGCTCCCTTTTTGACCTATTGTCTCAGCTTTGGGTTGGCTTACTGAGCCTTTCTCCATATATGTGGAGAAACAGCTCAGACCTGTGCTAGAAACATCTGAGGTATTTTTGAGGTACACCCAACACTTCATGCAAGATTTATCCCAGTATATGTCCACTCATGCTTTACCAGTAGATTGTGTCATGGTGACTTTAGACTTTACTTCTTTAATCACAGTCATCTTGAATGACAAAGGGATTGACATAGTGAGAAGATATTTGCTGTCCAGTGGTCAAATGGATAGTAAATGCATATATTTGATATGTTTGTTTTAAAGACCATTCTAGAGAATAATGTTTTTATTTTTAATGAAGTGTACTATTTACAGAGATATGGCATGGCTGTCTGCGCTTTGTGTGCCAATAGCTACGCCAACATGAGTTTAGCCAATGGGGGTATGATAAAGTTCAGTGCCATGAGCAATTTTCCTTATATAAAACTGTATAGGAGATTTGTTGATGACATTTATATGCTATGGATGGGTTACATAGAACTTTTGCATAAGTTTGTTCAATATTACATGGTACAACCAGTTTCTTAAAATTTACATTTCAATACTCCAGTGACACCATTGAGTTTCTAGATGTTAAGGTTATCAAGAACCCTGATTCTACTTTTAATACTACCCTCTATAGGAAACTCTGCTGTAGGAATGGCATTTTGAGCAGGGATAGTATGAATCCAGGGTATACTTACAAAAATATTTTAAGAGGACAAGGGATGAGGGTCTCTAAGTTGAATAATAAAGAAGTTTTATTTTTAAGGTTTTAGCTGAGTTAAAGTCTGATTTCCTGGAGAAGGGTTATAGAATTATTTAGGTCAATGTTATGTCTGAGGCCATAGAGCAAATAAGGGATGGGAGAACAAAACCTTATTTTTCTATCCCTATGGTAGGTCAGAGACAACACATATAATCCACTAAGCAAGTGTCAGTTCCTATCTTTTGTACCAGTGAAGTAGATAGGATTTGTTCAATAGTAAGGAAGAACTAGCCGATTTCACAGACTGATGATAATATTAAACAATTAGTGGGGGTAGTACCACAGTTTTGCTTCAAGAAAAATAGGTCTCTTAAGAGACTCTTGTGTTACAAGAATAATAACTGTCATGAGCGTAAATTGACAGGAATAGTAGGTACACATCCATGTTTGCACTGCAAGTATTATAAGTATGTGAATTCGAATTATTCATTTTTACACCCAGACACAGGTATTTGATATGATATCAGAGTAAATGCAGACTGCAATACAACAGATTTGATCTACTTAGCAGTCTCTGAGTGTTGTGGGTCATTCTGTGTAATAAAGACTACTAGAAAATGAAGGGAAAAGATTAAGAAACATTTATATTGCATTAATAAGAATGATGAGAGCAGTGCATTAGCAAAACATGCCTTAGCCATGTTAGTCACCAGTTTAAGCTCAGGGTTATTGAGAGATTATATAGTGATCTGCGGTCAGGCGATTTTTATAACAAAACACAGGAACATGAACTTAAATGGATTATCAAACTACAGGCAGATAGGGGTAGTGGCCTTAATGGTAAAGTATCACTGAAGCCTGTACTGAAGTCCAGGAATTTATTTAAATGATGCAAACATTATTTGAAAACAATATAGGGTGCTTTCCCAGTTATACATTATGATAGGTGTCTTTTGCTCATAAGTTCATAGGTATTTACTAGGCTAACAACCACAAGGGCCTTTTTAACCCCAGCCATGCATCCCAAATCTCTGACAAGTTCTGATACCCTTGATAAGAGTAAGCATGGACCTGGGAGATAAACAATTTACAGGTTACCTGTGCCCATTAGAGACATAGGTGCCAAACCAGGGATGAATTTCCGGTTTCCCATCCAATTGTCCAAGTTGCACTTGAATTGGGTTAGGGATGAACTCTGCTTCTCATGGATGGGGAGCCTGTTCCATAGATGGGGCAGTCTCTGGCATAAATACCTATCTCTCCAGTAGGTCTTATTTATATCACAGGCAAGGTTTAAGTCTTTAGAATGGGTTATTCTGGTGCTGTCTGTTTTGTGGATATGCAGGAGGTCCATCAGAGAGAGGTCTGACAATGCCCTGTATGCCAGCCATAGCTCTCCCCTCAAAAGCCTGTAGGAGACAGAATACAGAAACAGGGCCTTGAGGTGGTCTGCATAGGACATTTTACTTATGCTCTGTATTCTTTTAGTGAGGAACCTCTGTGGACATTCCAGTTGTTGGATATGCCTGGTTAGGTACATACCAAAGGAGGCATTCTACTCAATGATAGGTCTGATGAATGTCAAATACAGTGCAACAATGACTTTCTCAGACTTAGATGCCAAACTTTTGTTTATAAGTTGTGCAACATAGAATGATTTCCTCACCACTGTAGACACGTGATGGTCAAAGGCTAGATTACTATCTATGTGTGTCCCTAAGTCCCTGACTACTGTGTCAGCTCTAAGGGGTGAGTTGTCAGTATAATAATAACCTGGAATTGATGACTTCGCAAAGGATACTATTATGCATTTCTTGGAATTTAGTTTTAGTCCATGGCTCTGACACCAGTTGTTTGTCTGTGTCAGCCCCTCCTGGGGAATATTTGTGTCAGTGGGAGATTCAATGACAGCTCCTAATTTGCAATCATCTGCAAATTTAGTCAGCCAGAGACCACTGACATTGACCTTGACTACTGAGAAGTAAATGCCAAAAAGGAGCGGTCCAAGGACTGATCCCTGAGGAACTCCACTTGAGACTAGCCTCTTTGTAGAGGTGGACTCCCCAATTCGTTTGTCCTGTCTGTGAGTCAGTTGGCTATCCACCTGGTTACATACGGGTTTGTACCTAACCTCTTGAGTTTGTCAACAATGCCCTAGTGGGTTATTGTGTCAAATGCCTAGGACAGGTCAAGGTAGGCAGTGTGAACAATTTTGCCCACATCCATTGCTTTAGTGACCTTCTCAAAGAAGTCCACCAGGTTGAGTAGACATGATCTGCCCTTGACGAAATCAAACTGGGTTGGGTCCAGTGTCTGGATGTTTACTATATCTCTGTTGATCATCTCCATGATAATTCTTTCCATGCCTTTACATTTAAGACTAATGAGACTTATTGGTTTATAATTTCCAGGGTCTGTAGCTGGCCCATCTTTATGCAGAGGAATGACTGTTGCCTTCTTCCATTCATGAGGCATGAAGCCTGTTTGGAGGCTACAGTTAAATAGTAATTCTAGAGGCCCTGACAGGTCATGTTTCATGCTATTTAGAAGGTATCCTGGGATGTTCATAGGTTCATACTAGGCTATCTGCCCTAGGGCATTTATAAGCCTAGCCAGAGTGTGTTTGGCTTTCGCCACCCATTTTAAATTAATTTTGCTATGCCCTTTTTCGAGGTTAGTATACTGTGCCTCTGTCTAACAGTGACACAGAAGTGATACCCGGGGTAAACCTACGATCTCCCATCCACTCATCAAGATTCCTCTTGAAGAGAGTCAGTGAGGGACTCTGCCTAATCTGGACTGGGATTTTATTCCAGAGTGAAGGGAGCCTCTGGGTTATGAATTTGTCCATCCAGCATGTCCTATTTATTTCAGTGCTGAGGTTCAAGTCTCTCAAATGTGTAGCTCAATGGGATTTGGATTTTCTGAGGTGCAGCATGTCCATTAATTCCAGGTTGGACATGGCTTTATACGTCAGGCACAGATTGCTTCTGAGCAGGCAGTATGCCACTGAGTAGAGCTGGAGTTTCTTTAACCGGGCAGCATATGGCATCTGTTTGAGCCCTTTGATCCTCTTGGTGAGGTACTTTTGGGGTCTTTCCAGTTGCTGCAGGTGTCTGGTAAGGTACATCCCAAAAGCGGCATTGCACTCAATTATGGGCCTGATGAGGGATGAGTAAAGAGGTGCGATGACCTCCCCTGATCTGGATGTGAATCCCTTCATGATTAGGTGGGCTATATAAAATGTTTTTCTAACCACTTTTGCCACGTGGTTGTCAAATGAGAGAAGGTTATCAACTTGGGTCCCCAGGTCCCTAATTACTTCTTCTGTACTTAATGGATTACCACCTATGTGGTAATTTGTGGGCACTTTATTTTTGCCAAAGGGGATGACTATACACTTTTTGGCATTTAGCTTGAGGCCATGGCTCTGGCACCAGTTGTCTGTTTCTATGAGGCCCTTTTGGAGGATGCTTGTGTCGGCTAGTGAGTTGATTATGGCACCCAGTTTGCAGTCATCTGCGAACTTGGTCAGCCGCAGTCCTTCCATGTTGGCCTGTACCTCCGAGAAATATATACTGAACAAGAGAGGTCCCAGGACTGAGCCTTGTGGGATGCCACTTGTAACTGGTTTGGAGTCTGACATGGCTCCAGCAATTCTAACCATGTGGGTTCTGTCCTTGAGCCAGTTTGCAACCCATCTAGTGACATAGGGGTTTATATTTAAGCTGTGAGCTTATCTATAATGCCCGAGTGGGGTATTGTATCGAAGGCTTTTGCGAGGTCCAGGTAGGTTGTGTGGACCACCTTCCCCTCGACAATGGCCTTGGTGACTGTTTCAAAGAAATCAACCACGTTTAAGAGGCAGGATCTGCCCTTAACAAAGCCAAATTGGGTAGGATCCAGTGTCTGTAGGTCCCCAATATCTTTATTTATGAGGTCCATGATGATCCTTTCCATAGCTTTGCAGACCAAGCTAGTCAGGCTTATGGGGCAATAGCTTCCAGGATCCGTTGAGGCACCACCTTTGTGGAGAGGGACCACTGTTGCTGTATGCCACTCTTTGGGTACATATCCTGTAGTAAGGCTAAGACTGAACAGTAGTTTTATGTTTGGGTTTAGCTCTTCTTGGAGTTCATGTAGGATGCAGCCCAGGACACCGTCTGGTCCCATTGATGCTGTGTTTTTTGCTTTGGAGAGGGCGGCTCTTACCTGAGCATCTGAGATGTCAGGGGGGCAGCACTCTGCTGGGATAGATATTTGCCCTTTTGGTGGGGGGGGGTTTGCGCTGAACCTGTCAGCTAGGATGTTGGCAATGTCTGTGGGTTCAGTGTATTTTTTGTCATTTTTGACTAATTCTGAGCATATCTGGGAATTACCACCCAGGTTCCTAACATAACTAAAGAAAGCCTTGTGATTATCCTTAGTGTCCTGTGCAATTTTTCTCTCGAAGCTGGCCTTAGACGACTTTATGAGTGCCCGTAGTTTTTTGCTAATACTGATCAGAGATGCCTTCCCTTTTTGGGATTTTGCTCTATCATGTAGTAGCTTCCTCCTTCTATTGTATAGTTTGTTTATGGCTGGGGTCCACCAGACAGGACGTCTGCCTTTGGAGGATTGGGTCTTGGTTTTATTTGGGATTGCATGATCCATGCATTCCTGAAGGTGTTCATAGAATGCATTTATAAAGGATTCTGCGGTCTGGGCCATATTTTCCACAGGCCCGGGGCTTTGAAGGATTCCACCTCGGTTTTGAGGAGTGTGAAATTTGCTTTAGAGAAGTTTTTCACTGTGGTTTTCTGGGCAGGGGTGGGGTTGGGATGTGAATATCCAGTGAGATTAGTTTATGGTCTGATCTTACCAGTGAGGGATACACTTCTGGTCTGGAGCATAGAGTCCCCATGTTGGTGATGATCAGGTCCAGTATGTTTTCTCCTCTTGTGGGAGTGGTAACAAGTTGTTCCATAGCATTTGAGTTTATAAATTCTAGGAACCTTTGGGCTAGGGTGTTGGAGCTAGAGTAATGCTCCCAGTCTATGTTTGGGTAGTTGAAGTCGCCCAATATAATGGTGTTTGGAGAGACCTTCATATTTTCCAGTGTTCTCAGGAAGGCCGAGTGGGGTTCCTGGGTTTGGGAGGGTGGTCTGTAGCAGGCTATAAGCTGGAAGGCAGTTTTACCCACTGTTAGTTGCACATGGATAGTCTCTGATGCTTCGTGCTGTGCCACCAACCTGGAGGTGTGGGTATCTTTGAAGAATATTGATACTACCCCTCCTTTTGTGGTTCGGTCCAAGTTTTGGGGCCGAAAAGCAAGGTATGAGGTATAACCTGGTAGTGCTGGGGTGCTCTTGGGAGCCTTGAACCAGGTTTCTGTTACTGCACAGATATTGATGTTCTCCATGCTAAGGAGAGTTTCGAGTGCGTGCATCTTGAGGTTTAGACTTCTGGCGTTGAGTAGCATTACTCTTAGTTTCTTATCCCTTGCGATACCTATGGAGGTGGGTTTGTCTTTTGAGCCTTGCCTAAAAAAGGCACTATGAGGGTAGCAAGAGCCTTTGCCAATATCCGAAAGCCCAGGGGTGAGAGGTGCAAGCCGTCCGTAGTGAAGCATCGTGGCTTGTCAAGCATGTCATCCCAGGCTGACAGGCATTGGATCCCCTTTGAATGACACCAATACTTAAGCCAATTGTTGAAATTGATCATCTTGTCTTCATATTGTGGCATCATTTTTGGTGAGGGTAAGATGCTACTCAAGGTCAGAGTCATACCGGCCTGGGCTACATGCTCAGAGAGCTCCTCTATGTCTCTTTTCATGTAGTCCAGGGAGGTACGTCTCAGGTCATTCACACCAGCATGGACAATGAGTGAGTCATATTTGTACTTGCCTTGGAGTGACCTGAGTGCTTGTGTTATGTGGCGGATCCTAGTGCCCGACAGGCAGCTCACTGTGACCTTCTCCTTTTTCAGCTTGGTGAGTGGGACGTCAGTGTGCCTGATGATAGAGTCACCTATTACAAGTGTATCAGGTGTGTTGTTTAGCCTTAAGGGCTGTGACTGTTCGGCACACTGGCTTTGTGAGCTATGTGTTGCACGTGTTTTGTTTTGGGGTAGCGGTTGCTTGGGTGTCTGCTTTGGAGGTCTCTGCTGCTTAGACAGATTTTTATTTAGAGCCTCCGATTATGTTTTTGTGTGTTTATGTGTTTGGTTTGCTGTTGTGGTAGGTCTATGTGAGACTGGAATTGTAGTGAGTGTGGTTTCCTTCTCCTCCTGACTGGTTATGCCAGTACTGAGTTGAGAGAGCTTAGCCTCCAGTTTGGCTATATGGTTGCATCTCTCACATATGTTGGAATTTGTTGGGAGGAGGAGAGGGTTGTCTGGGCACACTGATGCAGTGTTCTTTGTTTCGGAGAGAGCATTAGGGACCTGTTCCCTAGTGATAGTAGGGGGAGTTATATTTGATGATATTTCCTAAGGGAAGGTTGAAGGGGAAAGAGGGGGAAGTTGGAGCTGAATTTATCAGCCAGGAGGTTTGCTATATCTTTTGGCTCAGTATAGGCGGCTCCATTTACAATGAGCTCTGTGCACAATTATGTATTGCATTTGAGGTTGGAGACATAGCTAAAAAATGCTTTGTGGTTATCCTTGGCTTTGGAGGCTAAACTTACCAGAAATTTGACTTTTATAGTCTTTATTTGTCATCTGAGTTGTTTGTTTAGTTAGATGAGAGTGCTTTTATCCTGCTGGGTGCTGTACCTCCTACTTTTGCCATGATTTTCTTCCTCCTGTTATACAGCCTATTGATTTTGTGATTCCACCAGGGTGGCTTGTTTTTTGAGTTAGTTCTATACTTTTTCCTGGTGGGTATAACTGCCTCTATGCAGCTATTAACATGCTTGTACTGGGTTTCTTGTGATTCCATTTAGATTTACTTCATAGTTTTTATGAACAGATCAGCTGTTTGAATGCGGTTTTTAGTGCTTTAATGGTGATCACTGATTATGTGATTTATTGCAATTGTGTGTGTGTGTATATATATATATATATATATATATATATATATATATATATATATATATATATATGTGTGTGTGTCTGTGCATTATTTTATTTATGTATTTGGTCTGATGAAGTGCTGATTATTAGGTGGGAAAACACTTACCAATATTCAAGTAAAGAGTTCCTGCTTTTAGCTATGTGTCAGCTCCCGAGTTGTTGCTTTATTGTTTCATCATTTTGTAGTTACTGGGAATGATTAGTCCCTTGTGGCGGATTTTAATTTCTTGGTGATTCCATAGGTAGACTCACAGACTCTCCACTCATCATATTAGACAGGGAGAGTGTTACAGTTGGCTACCTCTCTGGTACTACAGTTAGGGATGTTATAACGTCCCTCGGAGCCATTCACTGTAATAAATGAGTATGTCCATGTGGTCACCCATGTAGAAGTGTATGACCTTAGGCTCACCACCCTCTAAGAGAACCAGAAAGACATTAGTCCTATGTCTACATGGAAGGAGAGTCCCTGCTGATGGACAGTATTATATTACCACAAAGAGTAATGCCTAAGATCAAAGGAAAATAATTGGCTTCAACAACTGCTCAGTTAACTGAGATCATTACAGAACATCAGCATGGATTGGCCTGAGATTATATAGTTAACAGACCTTCATGCTTTTCAAAAGGTGGGACTGACGTCTTATCTTATAGCCTTCCCTTACTGGCTGAAGTCGCTTTTTCCTCCTAGTGCTTTTCTAGATAAATTTTAGTTCATGGACATAC
This sequence comes from Protopterus annectens, assembly GCF_019279795.1. Classification (NCBI taxonomy): domain Eukaryota; kingdom Metazoa; phylum Chordata; order Ceratodontiformes; family Protopteridae; genus Protopterus; species Protopterus annectens. Next base: position 1,443,049,995 of record NC_056728.1, on the reverse strand, counting down.
TCACTAAGGAAGTTCTAATAAGGACAATATCAAAATAATACAGTTCAATGTCAGAAGCTTGAACAGTAAAATGTCTTAAGATTGATGATTTCTTCTGCTTAGTGACATATGGATATATTTCAAGAATTAGAGAGACTTTGTTCCAGAGCAATGAAAGTGTTCCCTACTTGCTGGGGTTCAAAGCTCACCATGTAGTCAGGTGCACAGAGATCTGTGGGGCATGCATATATTAGCTAAAAATCTATTGATTTGAGGCAAATCATGCATGGTACTTTAATGAAACTTGCAAAGGTCAATGTAGCTCTCAATAAGTTTGCTTTATGTATTTGCTAACTATAGGTCCACATTTATGTTCCCTTTGAGTATACTGATTCTCTATGTCAGATTTAAAATCTATCCAACAAACTTTAATATGCATATTAAAGTTCACTGTATTTAACCCTCCTTTAAACTGGCATACCCACAGATCTAGCTACAAATACACTCAGATTCTTTAATTGCATTAATGCAAATTCCTTTAATCAAATTCTTACCCGTCCCATCACAGGTGATAACCTTCTTGACCTTGTGCTTACCACTGTTTCTAATACCACTACATCCTTAGTAAAATCCAACCATCTTGCAGTAACCTTCTCCTTAAAATCATGCTTTGAACCCTAGTAACATAGATAATTCATCTTAGGCAGTTCCACTCATTACCCAAAGTTGAAAACCAACAAAATAGTTTTCCAAGCGATGAAGGCCAAAAACAAAAGGTCTTCTGCTCTTCATCAGCTGTTGCAAGCTACTTATTACATTAGTAACAAGCACCTTGCTACAGCTACTAGACACACAGAGCATCACATCAAACATGAATGCATTATCAGCATTCATTTATAAAGCCCTGATATCTTATCAGCATCACAAATTAATGCTGGTACTGCAGCTCCACCCCCATCAGTATCTTCCAATTAAGCCACCTAATAACTGGTGCTTAAGGCAGCCATCCCTTTTGCCCTAGTACTATTATGACTTGGTTGCTTGAATCCCCCATACAAAATATTTTATAATGAATCTAAAACAAATCTCTTATCGACAGACCTTCTTGACAGATATAAATAATGAGTACTCGAAATAACCCAGCAGCTGATGTTGCACACTTTTTTGAGTTTTGTTCCCTTCCTGTCAGATGTATGAAGGAGTCTGTTCCCATTCACCAAAAAGTACAATGGTAAAATCAGAAATAAGAAAAATAAAATAGCACAGCAGTACTATTGCATTTGATAAAAAAAAACAGAAATAACCCATGTGGTGGAATTATCATATAAACAAGCCTTATAAAAATGAAAAAAATGTCAAGTTATCTGCAACAGATCTGCAGTCTCCCACTATATAGGGGATTTAAATAATTAAAGCCCTCAAGCACACCATAAAGGAATGTAAGGCAATATATAAACTCAATGTGACTATTAAATGTAAGGAAGCAACAAGGCCTTCTTCATTTACATTAGGAAATATAAAAATGATGCCCAATATTATAATGACTTTATTTCCAACAGAGTTTATTACACCAGTTCTAAAGTTATTACTAATATCCTTCTAGACAAATTTAGTGCTAATCTGATGCTTTCAGTCCAGCCAAATAGTTCTTCCAATTGCCAATCGTCTCACAAAATCATCTTAGACCAGATTATAGCAACACTTTCCATAACCAAAATTACTAGTTTTGTGGCACCTGATTAAGTCCTCAAATGTCTGTTAATAAATATCAAGCATGAGTTAGCCAAACCCCTCTTTACCATTTGCTGTTTAAGTCTATCCATGGATATGTTCCTAAAATGTGGAGATTGTCCACAGTGCTGATATTGAACAAAGGTGACCACACCACAAACCCCAGAAACTAAAGATTGATTATCCTCACAAGTATGTATAGACACGGGGTGCATAATTTCCAGCTTTTAATGACACTGGTGACCTATAAGTCCTGAACCAAAAACAGATTGGATCTGTAAATGCTCATGCCTAATTAACCTATTTGGTGCTTTGAAAAAATCAGTGATGCCTTTGAAGAGGTTATGTCAGTTTATATTGATTACCTTGAAGTCACAGAAACCTTTAGCATCCTCCTATATGCTGATATAATAGATAAACACTACCAATTTCAAAAAAACACATATGCTGCCCCTGTATAACCAACTGGCTATCCGAAAGAATTTAAAGTGTTATGGTATGGGGTAAGTATTCTTCTTGCCAAAAAACTGTCACCAGTGGGGTATCATTACATCTGAGTGATGCCTCCAGGTGCATCTGCATTTACCTCCTACTGCTCCTCTAGGCATCAAATATTGCTTGCTCATATTTGCCTTAATACTTCCAAAAGTTCCAAAACCATGCTACATACAAGGTATTTGAATATTTTATCTTGATGCATACATGATGGCAAACACAGTTGTATTGATATTTGACCTATATCAATGAGTATTTGTTAGAACTGTAAGGCAATAACTTCATTTTTTAAAGGCTATAGCCACACCCCCTAGGAGTTAAAGGTACACACTCAAAAGAGCTCTACTGGAGGGAATGAGTTAAGGCTCTATCACAAGCCTTTGCTGTTGAGTATCTTCTTCTCAAAAATGAAAGGGGCTTGTGACAGAGCCCCTTGCTGTTGAGTATCTTTTTCTCAAAAATGAAAGCTGATATCAAGGGACTGAGACTAATTAAGTTTTCAGATGGCTACAAACTAGGCACAAAATTAAAATTCCCCTTGGACAAACAGATATTCCAGCAGGATCTGGATCAGGCTAATATTATTTGCTGTGTTAGTAATGGGTTTCCTTTATGTGTCAAACAATGCAGTATATTTACATATGGGAATGACAGCTATTCTCCTTTTACTATATTGCTGATATTCCTCTAAAGCAAGTCAGATATCTAAGACTTGGGTACCTATTACAACAACAAACGTTTTGTTCCACTTGTCTTGTTTGTGGTTTCAAAGACTTTTGACACTGCACAGTTTATTTGTCGGGATACATATTTCCTCCTAGCAGTCTTTGTTCCTGTTTCCTGTTATATTATTGGAAACATCATTGAATAAAGTGACCCCCTTGAACTGGACCTCATAAAACACCTAAACCACCTTGAAAAAAAAGGCTGTTGATGAAGATTAATGAATATAATTTACAGTGAATGACTAAAAACATATTTCTTTTCATCTTTGCTTTGTATATACTCATGACTTGTCATCTTTGCTTAGTTTTGAAGCAAAGAAAAGTTCTTAATCCTTCCATCCTTGTCTATCTTCACAATGTCAAAAGTCTGTCTAAGACTTGTGCCAAAAACCTCAATACAAGGCTGGCAAAATCTACTGGAAGTACAGAATTATACTACAAGGCATTCCTTGGTATTCAAATGAACTTTTTCTACATGATAAACAGAGTAACATTCTACATGCATTCAAAGTTAGACTTAATAATTGGATGGAAGATTTTAAGTTCATTTTAAAAGTATCTGGATGAAAACCTCAGGACACACCACGAGAAGTTCCAAATTCTTTTATTCAGTAAAAATATAAAAAAAATAAGCGCTTTCACGTGCTGAGTGTGCACGCTTCATCAGATCTCAATTAATGCCACAAACTACTTGCTTTTTAAAATAATTAATAACCAATGGCAAGGCTTTTTCAATTAAGAAACAATTGCCAATTCAAAATGAAAAAAATACAATTCACTAGTAACAATGCGCTATTCATTAAAGCAATTCCTATTCGTGCAAACCAATTCTATGTTTAATACCCTAAAAATAGGGGTATTATTATGAGATTTTTAATTAAAGATTACATTTATTTTACTGTACCATAATAATCAATTAAAATCTCTTAAAAATCTCATATTAAATTCACTAAAATATTATTAGAAAGTGATAACACGTAGAATGCTTCCTTGTTAAGAAGCAAGTAAACTAAGCTTCTCAAACCATAGTCTCAATTCATTTGTGTAGATGTTAAGTATTGTACATTTTAAAGATGAATCAGACGATCAAAGCTTTAAATTGTAAGCAAACTAATAGCGCTAACTAATAGTTATAAACTTGATTTTGCGAGCAGCTGTCACCCTATAAGGGTCAAATTCCTAATGGTGCTGTACTCCAATAATGCATGCTGAACTTCCTACTAAATAAAATTAATCAATCAACCTAGCCGTGTAGTAAAAGTCAGGTTGTAATTGCACTATAACATTTATAATGTTAGCTTAAATACGCGCTTGACGCTTGTCACAGGGTGATTCCTTTACTAAAAAATGTAACACATTTGATAATCATATGTATATAAAAACTAGTTAAAAATACCAACTGTAAAAAACTAGTCATCATAAATAGTCCACTGAATAATAATAAACAAATAATATATTATCTGTCATAAAATTAAACTGAATAATATTCTCTTCATTATGAGCTATAGTGTGTGAGAATCTAAACACTTATATTCATTCTGATTTTGTTAACTTCTTGGTGGAACGAAGAAACTACTGTGCAGCATAATGCACAAAATTATAAATAATATAACTGATGTAAATAAAATGTATAACATCCGTTAAGCCTTTTAAGATAGAGTGACGAAATAACATTTGTCAGATCATTCTGATGGCTTGAAAACTCAGCCTTTTAAAATAGAGTGACGAAATAATATTCGTCAGATCATTCTAATGGCTTGAAAACTCATGTGAATGATGACAATATTGGATGTTGCTGGTGATACCAACTTGCCCTGTCTTCTTCTTAGTCTATTAAAACAACTCCCGAGCAGGCTATTATTTTCATAAAATTCTTGAGCAATAAATGTTCAAAAACTAAAAAACAAAAACAGACTACTAATGTTCAAACGTAGTTGTCAAGGACCTTATGTTTGCCCAAATCAATTTTATCTGTAATTCCTCTTAAAGGTAAAAAACTCACAAGACGTACCTGTTGAATAAGGGGGTCTACTGAACAAATGATAAATCTGAAGTGATGTCTCTTCTTCTTTATCAAAAAATTGGTATGTAAAGTCAGAGGTATCAATACCACATCTGAAATCATGGGGTTAATTCCGCCCAAATTAAAAGATTGGGCTTAGTCATGGTCACAGAAAAATCACTCCCATCACTTAGACTTATAGTAAAGTCTGAACTGGGCCAGTCTTAATTACATAAAAAATGTAAATCATGCTGGTACATGAATAAACTTTTATCTAATAAACTAACTTCCTAAAATTTTTGCATGCTATCTAGTCTTCATTTTAAAAGTATGTGGGAATATTCTTCTTATCAGAAGTAAATAACATACTGTCAGTACCAAAGGGTGTCACAGTCTTCCTGATGATGCGTCCTCATAGTTGTAGGCAGATATAAAAACAATAGACCTATTTTCCATGACAGTACTCATTTCACTTGTGACTAGCATGTTGCTTTTATATTTTTTACTTGTGCATACATGTTGCTTGCAACATCTAATACCATTCTTTGAACTGTTTTGCAATTTTTTTTATCTATTTCCATAGATACTCATGTGATGGTGATGTGGAAGTCTGCATACAGTTGTTTTGTGAGTCACCTTTCCTTTAGATCTGGTCCATGCTATGGGACTGTATTCCATAACAAAATAATTTAGCCCAGATTAAGGCCACACCTTGGATTTTCTTGCTTCGATTTTTTCCAGCCATATACAGACCAACAATGCACTATTTACTTGTTTATGCTTTGCAGACTGCAGTATGTTGCATATTTGCTTTTTCTACTCTTGTTCTAATGTATGTCTTTTTTGGAAACCTGTTTTAACTTTATTGTATCTGTTCATTTGTTCGTTTGGTTGGTTTGCCACATTTCATTGTTTTTACTTATCTCTACAGTTTGGTGTGTCTATATCACTTAATGGAAACACATATTCGTAGAATACATATTCATCGAACACGAAACCTCAAAATTAATTTCAGCAAACTTCAGACTTTTTTCCAGTGTTAGGAACAACTTGTCCACTAGCACTCTGGAACACGTACTGCACTAAATCAAACCCACCCAAGTGGGAGGCTTCAACTCCCCCACCCCCCTAACTGTATATAACAACTCCAAGATCGCACTACAGTGGGGAAAAGGGCAAAGTTGTGGTGATGGCCAAGTGCTTCCTAACCCTGAGAAAAAGTCCTAGCTTTACTGAAATAAATGTTGATGTTTAAAGTTCAATGAATATGCATTCGAAGAATACGTATTTCGATTAAGTGATACAGACCCAGTTTAGTAAATGTTTTACAATATTGTCTTGTCTTTTATGATGATAAGCCACCTGTATACTTTCCTTTCAGTTAATTTTGTACTTTGCCTTGCCTTTTGACTTATGATGTTTTAGCGTACCACTGATTTCATGCATTTTTCACATAAGTAACATTCATGCATTAATCTCTGTATTACCAAAGCCCTTGTTTTTGCATGTCTGTAAACATATATGCATTAATAGCTGACACAGCAATTAGAAGTACAAAACATAGGCTTTGTACAGCATGTTGTTATCAGGGATGAAAGTGCAACATTCTAAATGTAATTACTCAGGTCCTTTTAAATTTTGAATATTTTAAGCCTCATCTACCATAAAAAATAATTTTGTCCTATTTCCCTCACAGCTAACAAGCTACTACTCATTACAGGCCTGGTCTATTTTTTGACAAGGTGCTCTATCATGTTATTCCACTAACCTTCTGAGCATTAATTACATTCTGAATAGCTTTGTACCGAGAAGAAAAAAATAGCCAAGTGTGCATTCATTTATATTAAAATTCCTTGCTGATATCCCTATACTTGAGGCCAAATGTATGAACATTGTAAAAAGTATAAGAAATGTTTTATCAGTACTATGTTCATTAACATACTTCTGTCATGGTACATTCTTAATTGGCCTAAAGCACATTCAACTGAAACTGGTTTAAGGACATTGTTTCATTGCTGCATACTAGAATGGCTAAAACAGATACTCCTCACTTACAAATGAAGACAAGTACGTTTAATACGCAGTGCACATGGTGATATTTTGTCCATAACAGCAATTTACAGTTATGTTTTCACCTTATAAGTTCAAATAAATGCTGATGAATTTAATTTTGCTAAATTGAGCATGCCTTTTTTGTAATTAATCTGGTTCTAATATTTTTACTTAGTCGGATAGAAATTGCATTCCTTATCTGTCTAGTTAAATGATCTACAAGATAAATCAGAAAAGTATGTTTTAATTCTAATCTTACACATACACAGACACACAGATGCAAACACACACGCACACACGCACACACACACACACACACACACACACACACACACACACACACACACACACACACACACACACAGAAAAACCATTTTAGAAAGGATTAGAAATTAAATGCATTAGACATACAAAAATAGATTTGGAAAAAAAATTGTGTGTTAGTAAAAGTATAATACTTTAACAGATGTGCAAATGTAACTAACATATTACTTGTGTCATTCAAATTTAATGAATCCAAGGCAAGTTCTTGATGGCACTGAGTGGTAATAATGTTATTACTGTTTTCGGTATTAAGTATCACTAGCACTTCCAAGGAATTGGTTCCACTTTGCATATCATTTTCTGATCTGTGAGTGTTCTGGTTTTGTAGATTTTCAATCTCTCTCTCTCTCTATATATATATATATATATTTAGACATATACACATTTCTTCATATATTACAGTTTGCAATGTTCCAAAGGGGCTACTGATACAAGGGGATTGCAGTAGGAGTAGTAATAACTGCATGTGGCTGTAAGGCACCATGGCTCTGCAGATTACGAGATGAACAAAACAGACAGATGCAGTTGTCAAACTCTTTCTTCTTTAAGAAGCATGTTGTTTACTATTATTTGCATGAGTTAATAATGATATATCTGTAATATTATTACCTCAATCCAGGTGTGAAACTTTAAGGTTAGCAGTGTGCAGGGATGTATGAAGTATGAGTTCATGATGCTTCTTCTATAAACTGCCACATAGTGCTAATAGTTAATTGTGTACAGTATGCTGAATCATTAAGTGGAAACTTGAATTGTGCACAATATGCATTAGCCAAGTTTGTTTGACTCATGCCTGTAAATGAAACATCTAGATGAGTAAACTCACAAAAGTGACAGTAGTACTTTATTTTGGATATCTCTTGCCAGCCAAGTGCATGAGGATAAATGCCTAAGAAAATCAGAGGCTGAATACTGCCTGCTTTTGCTACAGAAGCTCTTTTAATGGACAACACTTTTTCCCCTTCCCACAACCGACCATTAACTGCTACTAACTCCTGTTCTTATTCACTATTTCATTTAGGCCTAATGTGGGTTCCATTGGGCTCCACCTGACCCAGGTCCTGGGCTAATGATGAGATTGAAGATGCTTGGGGCAGTATTAAACTGCTGTGTGGGAGTTTTCCATGTCTCCTACAATCCTCTGGTAGCTTTATGAGTTATGCTGCCTTCAGGAGGTGCATGCTCACTTCCACACAGGTGCAATACCCTGATTATGTGGTAAGATGCTTAAGCAAGCTTGTAATGCTGCTTTATTGGAGTAGCTCAGGTTGCCCCCCCCCGACACACACACACACACACACACACACACACACACACACACACACACACACACACACACACACACACACACACACACACACACACACACACACACGTAGATGAGCACTGTTGAATAACAGACTTATTTGGAATAGAAATACCCTTTGTAGTTCCTTACAGATGCAGATGCAGTCAACCTTTCTGTCATGATCACTGTACAAAAGTATATACAAAAAAAAAAAACAGAACCAGAAAATATACATTTATTTGCCCTATTGCTTTGAAATCCGTGCTGTAAAGGAAAGAACCAGGATGGATTCCTAAAATGCAAAGAGCCCCAGTTTGGCTCTAAGCACTCTTCTTGGATGAGTTATGTTATGAGAGAAAATAATGACAAGGTTGAACCTGCACACATCTCTTGTCAAGAAGGATTGAGGTATATGTATCATACAATAGGTACTCTACCTGCAAAAGCCATGGACCGCCAGGGATGAGATGCAAGAAATCTGCCTATAAGGGGATGACACCACTAATGGGGTGGTAATATGACTCACAGCTCCATTTCATGGTCACCTCCTGTTCTGGTTTAGCCATGCACAAGAAATTACAATGCTTAAGGGAAAGTATTTCCTGATATTGCTGCCTGAATGATGGCGATGCTTCCAATGGTAGATTAAGTGCAACATGGGACCCAGGCTGTTTTCAGACCATTTTAGCAATATGAATAAATGCCTGTGCTCTTTTGACCTGATTATTTGAAATTACATTCTTGTATAATACAGCAGCATTTTTAATGTGCATTTTTTCATTTATAGTTTTGAACGTTTTTTCCAGTAAGCAAATACAAAAAAAATATTAACCAATAATGCCAAAAATATTAATTTCAGAGCATTTTATCCACAAAAAGGCCACTGTGCTCAGTTTACAGGAGCTGCTGTTGGAGTGGTGTGCTCTCTCTGATTTGTGGAGTGAATCCAAACAAAATCCAAGGCATCCTTTAAAATCTACAGAAAAATAAGCATTTATTTTCACTATACTGCATTTTTCAACTATGTATTACTAAATTGCTGCTGACTTTTAACTGTATATTATCCATTTTACTTGTTTTGCTTTTTCACTATTTTAAATGTTTTTTGTTTGAGACAGTTTTTCCTGCACTTTATATTTTCTAGTACTTTTGTATTTTATAGTATAGGCTAGATTCAGATTTGCTGAATCTAGACTGGCATTGTCTGAGCACTAAACCAGCCATCTTACATTAAGAAGGCCCCCTGCACCCTTGTAGCAGAAGAATGTAGCAAAGGACCAATCTGAGTTGGAGATTATTGGAATAAGGCTCAGTATTGAGCATTTCAATTGGCCAGCTTGTTTGAAAATTGCTTAACTTGTTTTAAAAAAGGGTTGTCACAGTTGCTACATAAGCCCAGCATTTGTGCGGATTTGCGCCTTTTTTAACACAGCTCCACAAAGTTTGGTGACCAGCCACACCACTCTACTATCTTCATCCAAGCAATCTGAGGCATCTGTTTCACCTTCATGCAGTGCCGCGCAGTGGAATTAGCTACTGGCTGTCATAGATACTAAAGCTAAAGTCGATTTATTTTCCCTTGGAAGCTGCATGCGCTCCAACTGAGGAGTCCCTTAAATTGTGCTTAGCTGTTTGGAGAGCACCTCAGCTGGGCTTTCTACAGCATTTGCCATTTTAACTGATATCTTCCAATCTCTAATAGTCTAGTACCCCTTGAGAGTCCTATTAGAATAGACCCAGCATTAAGCCCCCAATTAATCCACATCCTTACTCATTAAACTAAGCAAATTTACACCTAGTATTATGGATGGTCAGTTCTCCTCCATTTATCCTGCCAGCCTGATTGACCTGGGTATCCTGAGGCAGTGTAGCAATTGCCTCATGTGCACTGACAACCCACAACTCCTAAATCACTCAAGCTCAATTTGTGAGAGATGCATATACACTACGAATTTGGAATCCTTGCTCTCTTGTTCACAGAACAGTGACATTGAAAAGTTTGTGAGACCACTTACTACACCTCCTGCACAAACCACGTTCTCAGCACACAGAAACCATCATACACAGAAGTACTCACCAGGAATTTACCTAAACACCAGAGACCTTCAAAACACAAATGAAATACACCTAATACAGTATCTATAGCACTCAGTACACATAAAACCACAAGCATAAGTGTCTCACCAAACAAGCCCCTAAGGCAAAGTACATCTAAACCAAATATTTGGTCATATGTGACTCCATAGTGAGACACAAAGATGTTCCACTCACCAGTCTGGACAAGGAAAAGGTTACAGTCAGCTGTCTGTCAGCTGCCAGGATTCACCAGATCATACATGCACTGAAGCCTTTCCACAACAAATACCCTTATGACTCTGTCATAGTTCATGTTGGTGTGAATGATTTCAGATGTACCTCACTGGATTATATGAAGAGAAACATGACTGAGCTATCTGAATATGTGCCTGGGGCAGGTATGTCCCTAGCCTTGAGCAGCATACTACCTTCACTTAAGATTATACCACAATATGAAGAGAAAATGATTGACTTCAACAATTGGCTTAGTTTCTGGTGTCATTCTAAGGGGATCCAGTACCTGTCAGCCTGTGATGACATGGTAGATAGACCATGCTGCTTTGCAAGAAATGGTATTCATCTGTCACCTCTGGGATTTCATTTACTGGCTAAGGTTATTGCATCCCCCATAGTGCCTTTTTTAGGCAATGTCACAAAAACAAAATTCCTGATGTAAAAATGTCTTCAAAAAACAATCTCAAGGTTATGCTGCTAAACGCTAGTAGTCTAAACCTAAAACTACACTCACTGGAAGCAGCCCTCACCTTAGAAGATGCTGATATCTGTTCAGTCACAGCCCTTACCTTACAAGATGCTGACTTCTATGCAGTCACAAAGACTTGGTTTAATGCCACAGAAAACACCACAGCCATACCGGGTTATAATGCCTTCCATGCATTCAGACCACAAAGTGAAAGTGTGGGAACTGAAGGAGGTGGAGTACCAATATTCATCAAAGATAAATACACCTCTAGATTGGTTAAAAAATGACATGCTACACTTAAAGAAATCCCAGTCTCTCCGAGCCACACGCTCGAGGGACCTAAACCTTGTCACAACAATAAACAGAACATGCTGGAGGGATAGATTCCTGTCCCAGAGACTTCCCATACTCTCGAACAAACTACCCATTCATGTCAAGCAAAGCTCTTTATTGGCCCTCTTTAAGAAAAACCTTGATGACTGGATGGGAAAATTCACCCCAGGGATCACTTCTGCGGCACTGCTTGACAGGGGAACAGGAAAATAGTTTTCTTGGGTGGTGAAAGCCAGGGAACCTTTTTGGCTAGGCTTATATAGGCCCTAGGGCTGATAACCTAGTACGTACCTATGAACCTATTCCTTTGAACTAATCCAAGTCCGATTGACTGTAGGTAAGACCCCTCTCCAGACTATTGCCAGTTATAAGACCTCCTCCATGAACCATGATACCTGCACTGCATACTTGGATCCACTTGAATTGCTCAAGATACGACCAAACACCCTGGTTTTAGGTGACTTTAACTATCTATCCATAGATTGGGTAAATTATACATGTACAAACACACTTATCCAAAGGTTCTTGGACTTTATAAACTCCAATGCCCTAGACTAGTTGGTTGACACCCCCACAATGGACTCAAACATTCTGGATCTGCTGCTCACTAACATGGGTGATCATTGCACCATCCCATGTGTGTGGCCCTCTCAAGTGAAGTCTGATCATAAATCAGTCTCAGTAGAAGTAACAATAACATCTGACCCCCCCCCCCCCCCATTAGCAGCAACTAGACTAAAAAACTTATCCAAAGCCAGTTACAACCTAATACCTAATGGCATTAATAGCTTCATAGCCCCTGCCCTCACTAATGTCATAGACACCTATACTGGGATTTATACCAATGCCTTGTATAAGCATCTATACAAATGTATTATCTCAGCTGTACGTGATATGACCAAATCAAGATCCTCAAGAAAGAACAAGACTACTTGGTGGACATTCACCATTAACAGGTTATACAATAAGAGAAAGAAAGTGCTGTCGAAGAGCAGGAAGAATGGTCCCTGAACTGGAGGCATTCTCTTCTCAGCTTAAACAAGCAAATAAGATACTTCATAAGGCATTCTAAAGCTAACTATGAATCCAAATTAGCCTCCTTCACTAAGGATAACTATAAGGCCTTCTTTAGCTAAGTCAGAAACCATAAAGGAATAACTCAGATCTGCACAGAACTGGTTGCTAATGGCACCACATATATGGAACCCGCAGAACTAGCCAACCTGCTAGCTGAGAGGGTCAATGAAAACTTCTTTCCCCTATCCCTGCCACATATCCCCCAAAGTATCCCTACCACCTGGCCTCCACCTAGTATCTCCATTAGCAGGTCATAAATGCTCTGTCCAAAGCCAGAAACACAGCCCTATGGGACATGATAATATCCCAGGGTGTGTTCTAAATAAATTAAAACAGGAACTAGCTGCACTGCTGGGTAATCTTTTTAACCACAGTCTAAGCATTGGTTTGGTACCTGCTGAATAGAAAACAGCAACTGCTATCACATTACATAAATAAGGTACCTTTACTAACCCTGAGAACTATAGACCCATGAGCCTGACCAGCCTAAACTGCAAGGCTATGGAAAAAATAATCATGGACCTTATCAATAAAGATATAGTAGACCTCCAAATGCTTCACCAAACCCAGTTTGGCTTTCATAAAGGTCATATCTAGCCTCTTGAACTTGGTGGACTTCATTGAGACAGTCACCAAAGCCCTGGATGAAGGCAAATCCATGCATATGGCCTACCTGGGCCTGGCCAAGGCCTTTGGCACTATTTCCCACTAAGGCATCATTGATAAGCTCACCCAACCGGAGGTAACCAATATACTATCAGGTAGTTTGCAAACTGGCTCGCCGATAGAATGCACACAGCCAATATAGGTGAATCTACCTCCAACAGCAGACACGTAATCGGTGGTGTTCCACAGGGATTGGTGCTGGGACCTCTATTGTTCAGAAACTTTTTCTCAGATGTACAGACTAAAACAAAAGGCCTATGGCTGACAAAGTTTGCTGATGATTGCAAATTTGGTACAGTCATCAATTCCCCAAATGATGTCAACATCTTACAAGAGGGACTTACAGAGACGAACAACTGGTGCCAATGTCATGGGCTAAAACTCAATGCAAAAAATGCATTATCATCCCCTTTGGCAAGAGCAATGTCCCTACAGATTACCACATGAATAACAACACCATAACCACACAATCAGTGGTGAGAGATTTGGGCACACAGGTTGACAGTAACCTTTCCTTTGACCAGCACATCTCCACAGTAGTTAAAAAGGCTTTCTTCATTGCCCACCTCATAAGTATGAGCATTGCATTCAGAACAAAAGAGGTTATACCCCCCCCCATACTCCTCACTCACTCAACAGGCCACTAGTACAGTACAATGCTACCTTTAGTATGTACCTTACCAGGCACCTACAGCAACTGGAAAGACCTCATTCAGTCTTCAGCATATGTCATAAGTTGGCAGACTGAAATCACTGTCACTATACTCTGTTTCTTACAGACTACTCACAGGTGACCTATCCCTTGCATGTAAATGAATCTCAAATCCTACTCTAATGGAAATGCTGCACATTCGTAAAGCAAATGGTATAAGATGCACTCACTCTAGGTAATTCAGCCTAGCATGTGATATCAACAGGACTTGCTGGAGGGACAGATATGTCTCATAGAGGTTCCCTCTCCTCTCTAACAAACTTCCAATTCAGGTGAAACAGAGGCCCTTGCTGACCCTATCTATGTGTAATCCAAATGATTGGATGGGAAACCACAAATTCACCCTGGGAGTTTTACCTGTGTCCCTCTTGGACAAGGCAGTAGTTTTTGACTTGGTTCTTCTTAATACCTTAATATTCTTGGTAACCGGGGTTCTAATTGGCTAGGTTTGTAAGGGCCCTAAGGCCATTAGCTTAGTAACCTCCTATGACCCTATAAAACTGATATCATTATAATCCATACAATTATGTCAGTGGTGGAACAGGTAGCATACTGGCCCTTAGGCAGAACACTGTGGGTTCTTTTCCCACACCAGATAGATCAATCACTGACAGTGCATTGCAATATAAAGGGGTGCTACACTCCTGAGAGTGCCTTCCATTGAATGAGACATTAAACTGAAGACTCATCTGCTTGAGTTGTTGGTAGCTCAGGTGGATGTAAAAGACCCATGGATCTATTTTAAAAACAATATATAGAATACTATTTACAAACTTACATAGTTACAAAGTTATACAATATACAGGTTTCCATTCCTTTCTGTTGCCATACACACATAGATATATTGACCTTCATTATTATGTTAAACCTTTTTTATCTTATTTGAACCCCACTCCTGTTTTCCACAGCCACTATCTATTTTTTTCTTAAAAATACTGCTAGTCTCCATTTCCCATTAAACATTATTTAATTTAGCCTTTCATTCCAAATGATCCACACAACATAAAATAATCTTTTATCTGTTTTGCTAACATACTTTTTATTTTTATATCTATAATATTTAGGGTCCCTATTAATTACTCAAACTTTTTAAAGTTCGAATGTCATATGGTCGACACCATATGATCGTAATTTAAAATGTTCGAAGGTGAAAAGCAACGGCTCTGTATAGCACAGAATGTTAAACTTTCCCTTTTCTACACTGAAATGTGATCTCAAAGTTGGTATATTTAAGTAGCAGGAGAGTGGGGGTGCAGAGCATTGAGGTAAGGTTTTTTTTTTAATCTTTTATTATATTTTCAATGTTTCACACTTTGCTCATATGTTGTTGAACATATGAGGTTCGAAGTTTTGAAACTTCAAATTTATAATATAGACCCAATATCCAGACATAATCACATTTATATTTATTTAATTTACCTCCTTTATATATTTTCAAAGAAATTTTCTTTACACAATTTTGCAACTTCTATACATTGTAAGAGAACATGTACTCTAGTTTATTTTTTTACCACAATATATACAAATTGTTTCACATATGTTTATATATGGCATATTTCCCTTTACTTGTACTTTATTAATCACTAATCTGCATAAAAAATATTGTCATTTTACTTGCTTATTACACAATGCTTTTCATACTTTTATAGCTTTAACTTTTTTAATTTGTTAGCTCAGCCCAAGGATTAACATAATTATATTGTATCATGATACATTTTTATACTACACTGTCCTCTCATTTTCTATTTCATCAATTTTTATTTTCCATAAAAGAAATTTTTCTTCATAACAGCTCATTCATTAATTTAAACATGCGTTTCATCTTTTGAAATTTTTGACATATCCCCGTGCCACTTATATTTGTACTTTAACAAAATCGCTGCTAACTTTTAATTTTTTTCACTTATCTAAAACAGAAAAAATATTTAAACAAATTCAAAGAAGGAGCATAAACAATTGGGTTTATTAATCCTAAACCTCCATCTTCCTTGTCCATGCATACAACTCCTCTCTTTACTGGATTCAATCTTGAACCAAAAAATGCTTGTACTATTTATTTTTCATAGATTATTGGCAACGTATAGATGCTAGCAAAATATGCAATATTTCTCAGCATAACTGAATTAATCAAATAAACCTTCTTATTGAATGATAGCTTGTATGTTTTTCAAAAACAACAAAGCTTCTTTATTTCATCTAATATCCTATTCCATTGTTGCTAACTTACATGTTTACCCAAAATCTTATTTTTAACACAGAAACTTCTTTCATTGAGAAAGATACTCCTCCTGTCTTTATTATATCTCCAAGTCCTTTACTTTTTTCTTTATTTAAAGCCATGCCTATTATATTTGAATATTGATGTATATAGCATATAATTTCTTTCATACAGACTTTGTTTCTTGTAATCAATATAATATCTGCATAAGTAAACATGACAGCAATTTTCATATCTTCATTAGTAATTTATGTAGCACCTCTCATGTACAAATTTACCTCACTGACTAATACATTCATAACTAATGCAAATAATATACTACTTATACTACATCTCTGATGTATGCCATTCTTCATATCTATTTCTTTCCTTAATCATCCATTCTCTAAAATTTTTACTTTATTTTTTTATTATATGCAGAACAGCATACATTCTTAATTTTCTTACTAATGTTATATTCTTCCATAATTGCCCACAAAAGTTCATGCTGTACTGTATTAAAAGCATTTTTTTTTTTAATTTCCTATCATAATCTTGGTCTCATCTGTCCTGTTTATAATATCATTCAGAATTTCTCTTACTATGAATAATAATTATTGACATCCTTCTCCTAAAACTATTATATGCTATCTTCCATAATACTTTATATTTTAGCTTTCTTTTTCCATACAAATTTAAATATACCACTCCATAAATCTTTATCCATAACACCTTCATTTAACCACGTATTTATAACTTTTAAGAAGTATTTTTTCTGCCAAAATCATAAATGTTTTGTAAAATTGGTATCCTATTCCATCTGATCTCAAAACTGACAGTAAATTAACTTGTCTAATTCATATAAAGAAATCTCATATTTTGATTTCTTATTTTCTTGTTCTGTCAGTTTTTAACATGCTTTTACATAATTTATTACAATATTCAGAATTTGTTACTGAGGTCTTCATATGTATCCTCTATTCTCTGTCATTTCTCTCATAAACTAGCATTCTCTTGAATTCTGCTACATAAATAAGCTGATACCTCTTATTTTTTACCTTTTAAATCATACCTTTGTTTAAATGATAATGCTTTAGTTTTCTCTTGATTCGTTTCATACATTCTCCATTCTTTCACATCATATTCCACATCATTCCTTTCCAAATTCTTTAAAGCATCCATACACATCATTTTATAATTTACTTTTTCTGAGTTTCTTACATCTGATTGACATTGTAAAATACATTTTCATATTTTTTCTTTCAAAGCTAGCCACCACTAATACCAGTTTTATGACACACTCTAGTGGAAATGTAATCTTTCCATATTTTTGCAATTTTTATCCCATTATTTCTCATTTATTCATTTTATTCCTTTTTTTCCAATTTGATATACTCCTTGTTTTCTTCTATCTCTACCTAGATGACTGAGTGATCTGAAGAACATGTTTCAAGTGTCTCTCCCTTAGCTATATTTAAATTTTGTGATATAATAAAATATTCTATTTTCATCTTATATATACCTCAACTATATGTTCAAAAATTATTATTCCAAATCTTTACATTTTTACATTTTATAACATCAAAAATCTTTTTATCATCACTTCCTCTCCTCTTCTTTTTTCTTTAATGTTACATTCATATTACTACATAATCCATTTAATTAAATACATTTCCCTTTCTTTACTTGTATCATAGGCATACAATGCTATAAATCCATATACCTGATTATGCTATCTGAGATCTACAATAGTTAATCTTCCCATCATTGCCAATGTTACATTCAGTATTTTCACTGACTTTCATTAAAGTACAGCTATGCCTGAACATAGTTTCTTTCCTAGGTTCCATATTGTGTCTCCTCCCCAAAGTTTCTTTGTTTGTAATCTCTCTCCATGTGCAAAAAATCTTACATCTTCCGATATAATTATGTTAACATCACACTTACACCAATTTGTGATGCCTATTCTTCTACTCATATTTTGATTCTATTTACATTTACTAAATGCACTATAAAGTTGTCATTGTAGCTTACCAAAAATTGTGTAAATCTGAAGTATTTATCTCATTAGCATTATCCATTTCCTTTCTTTTTCTCTTTTATACTTAGCCCTTTAAACTTTATTTTTCTGTCTCTTACTCTTTTGTCAATAGAATTCTTTTTACCTTTCACTATTATCCAGTTTATATCTTCACCATCATTTATTTAAGAACCTTATTCTATATTATCTTTTGTTTCATTTTTCTCTTTATCCTTATCTTTATTTTACCCTGATCTTCCTTGCCTACTTCTGCTTTATCTTTTATTGGGGTTGTTTCTTCTCTTTGTATATTGTCCTCACTTTTGTTTTCTTCTTCTTCATCCTTTTTCTCTTGATTAAAATCTGTCCATAAATGCCCAGATTTGTTACATTTATAACATTTTAGTCACACTTTTTCACCTCCTGACCTGTTTCCCTGGAAATATAACATTTCATTGTATCATAGTTACTTAACAAATAATTTTTCCATAGGAAAAAAAAACACGTTCTTGATTATCCCCATTATTTTGCAACACCTCTGTTACCCTCTACATTTATCATACTAGGGATATGAGCAATTTTTCTTTTTCCATTTCAGTACAATATGACAGCCCCCTGTCCCAGTATAATCCTCTGTTATCATAGACTTTGCTAATGTCTATAACTTATCTCTTTTTCAACTTCAAGTTCAAAATTAAGCACACATTTTCTTTTTTGTTTCTCTGTGAAATGTATTAACTATGTAAGAATTCAATGAATGAATAACAGTTTTTTTCATATCATACTCCCACCCAAAACTTTCCAGGACAGAACCAGTCTCAAAAATAATGTCACAAAATGTTTCTTTATGAAAATGAATAAAAGCACTCATCTCCTTAGCCTTCACCCCACAGTGGAACCATTAAGTTGTCCCAAATGTCATAACTGTCCATTTATTTTTCTTCTTTGTTCTGAATTCTCAGTATAAGTTTCCTTTGATTGTTAATATTTAATTTCCTTTTTTTCATCCCTCATAACTTTCCCTGCAGTTTCCTCAACAGTCTCGGCATATGATTTCTTTGTCTGGCAATCTTCTTTTAAAATAGCTTCCAATTCTTCTGATATAATTTTCTCCATAATTTCAAAACAATGATTTTTTTCTACTCTCTGGCTTGCTCTGCAATAACAATTCAATCAAAATATCATCCAGCAACCCTCTCAACTGAAGGCTTGTAATAACACAGTCATCATTGTTTTGAATGTTTGCTTTTGATGAAACAAATTCTGCTGATACAGTTCCACAGAACAGTGTACCACTTCAAGCACTGCACTGCTGTTTGCCTCTGTCTATCCACCATCCTGGATCTCCTTCAGTGCTGTTCTCCCAGTTGCCACTCCACTAGAAATGGAACATGCACTTTCCTGATGCATATGGGAAGTTCTCTGATGCCCTGGTCAAATTTATCCTAGTAGTATAAATACCACTTCAGGTCTACCCTGCAAAGAGTCTACAAAAAATAAATCCACCAGTGTTTATACTCATCAATTATGCCCACTTTGTTGATTGTGTATACATCACATGTGTGGTTGTGATAAACATGACCACAAAAAAGTATTCCAATTTACTTTGCACAAATATACACTAGTCTTTCAAGGACAGACTAATGACTTTTTAACTTTAGCAGCTCAGCAAGGACATCCATTTTTATTCACAGATGTCCCTCAGACATAGCAATTAAAGATACATTGTTGATTGCATCCTTCTCAGATGTTTGAATAAAAAAAACAAAAAATAATAACTGTAATAATGACCAAAGTAATGTATTTCAAATCTGCTTTTCTCAAATGTAAACACTGTAAAGTATTCCAGCTTAATTTACATGCATGCATGCATAGTAGTCCTTCAAAGCCAGATTAATGACTATTTAAAAATAATCATATGATACTAACATAGGCTACTTTTATCTGCAGATAACTTCCACCCCTCCCCTCCAGGAGTTAAAGTCACTTTTTTTATTTACTGTGTTCACACCTTATTGTTATGAATGTATACATTATATGTACTTTATTGGTACCTTTATATGGAGTACATGAAGCTATATAAGAATCTCTAGCATCACAACATAAGATCTTGTCATGTGTAAGAGAGTTTAAATAGAAGAGTGTTTATGATGACCGTATAGGAGATATTAGCCACCTGATAACATATGCTAAGTGAAGACGCACAATATCTGCAAATAAGAGTCATCTAAATGATTCCACATTAAATAGAATTAGTACTAATGTAGATGTTGCTATGGGCAATTTTGCATTTTAGTGCTTCATCTACAGATGCAGTACCTGTTGATTTATAAAATACATGGCCTATGTTGCATAAAAATAAATGGTGCAATGATGATATTGTCATAACATTCTCTGAATTAGATCAGCTATGCAATACAGGACAACTAGCAAACAACAAGCATAGGGTCATAGTTACAAGGCTTGCAGCCCAGGAGACTGTTAAGAAGTTTAGCCCATGTAGAAAATTACCACATAGTGCTTTCTCCTTAAGTGACTTGCTCAAGGTCACATAGTAGGTAAATGATGGTAGAAAGATACAAAACCCTATACCTTTGGTGTAGGAAGCAGTACATTAGCAATTTCTGAGATCTTGCATAGAAGACTGTATCACAGTAATATGCTACAATGACTGCATAATGGATACTGAAGATCTGACTATTTCTGATAAACACTCCAGACGATTCATACTTTAACACCTGATAAATGTCAACCCCTTCAAAGTTGCTGGAGACTGTAAAGAAGGTAATGCAAACATATGTGCTAAAATGCAAAGTGTTTAAACTATAGAGCACAATCCAGGCATATTAATGAATTAATTTAGTCCTTAGTACAATGAATAAAGCAAAACAATTAAAGTTAATATAAATGCTGCAGTAACATTTTATTCAGTAACCCATAAGTGATTTGAAAATCAGAAATATTACTGCATAGATCATACTGTTTTTGGGTCTATATCACATAGTCGAACTGCCATAAGTTCGACTATGTAAATATTGAACTCAGAACTTTGAAACACAAGAAGTTTGAATGCTCAGAACAGCAATTTTTTTCCCTGGTAAAAAAAAGTCGCTGTTCCGGCAAGAAACAAACAAAAAAATGAACACTTCAAACTCTTTCTAATGTGGGGGGGCTTCACCCCCCACACACCCCAATGGGGGGGGCTATTCCCCCCCAGACACCCCCTACTTAAATATACCAACACTGAGATCACACCACAGTGGAGGAAATAGCAAAACCACAGAAATGGCCCACCAATTTTGTTTTCCCTGGGAAAAAAATCGGTGTTCCATGGCTTCACTATTTTGAGATTTCAAACTTCCCAGTTAGAAGTTTCGGTGTTTGGAAAATTCAACATTCAGACTTATGATATAAACCCCTGTTTTTGGGGGGTGGCAGGTGGGGCTTGCATGTTAGCAGGACGCCACTTCCTTGTTTTTAACTTCCTTATGTCTTCCCTGTCATCAAGAATGGCAATATCTTTTGACATCACTCAGTACAAGTCTGACCTACCAAAGTGGCTGATAATGTTGTATTTTTGTAGCATATGCTTCTTGAATTAAGATAACTAGATCTTGGTCATATTGGTCCCTATTGCAAGACAATAAATCAGGTGCATACCAGCCATACTAATATCACATTATTTGGTTGTCTCTCCCCAATTACCATAGAACACTGCTTAAAACTGTCATTGTGCATACTATTTTCTTTTCTACTTTTACAATCATCACAGAGATTTGGATTTCATTTAAAACTTTTATTTTAAATTTTACATCAAAAACACTGACAGTCAAACACCTGCTTAATTAGTTTTGTGCTAATATGAACAATATAATAATCTTAAATATCAGTTCTAAGAAGGGCACATTTGATCATTATGACATTCTGGGGAAAAAGAAAATGCCCTGGGATTCATTAACAATCATCTAGGTTTTGCACAAAGCCCATTCAGTTTAATCTCGTTAGTGCGATGAGCAGCAGTTTTCAATGAAAACAAAATACTAAAATTTATTGTGAGAGCTTTCATCTGCTTACAATGTAGTAACTTCTTCAGACCTGAAGAAGTTCCTTCATTGTAAGTGGACGAAAGCGCTCACAATAAATTTTAGTATTTTGT
This sequence comes from Protopterus annectens, assembly GCF_019279795.1. Classification (NCBI taxonomy): domain Eukaryota; kingdom Metazoa; phylum Chordata; order Ceratodontiformes; family Protopteridae; genus Protopterus; species Protopterus annectens. The sequence goes on along the minus strand of NC_056728.1, from coordinate 1,443,027,459 downwards.
TTTCAGTTAGAAGCGGCATTTTATTTTTCTGGTTTGGATTTTGTTTGCAATTTTTACTTTTGTTCCTTTTTCAGTAATTTCAATTCAACATGCATGCTGCTCATTGCACTTACATATTCATAAGAACCTTTCCATGGCCAGCAGCAGTGTTGCTGGCCATAAAGAAAGGTGCAGGGATGCACGAGCACACAATATAAACACAACAGTTTGCCATCAAGCAAACTTATTGTGCTAGCATGTGCAGACAGCATATATGAAGTAAGGGTAAGTTGATCACAAGAATTAAGATGCAGAGGGCATTAAATGGGGAGAACATATACAGGATATAATGTTAATAATGAAGATGTAAGAAGAGAGAAGACTAAACAGAGAAGATGTACTTAAATAATGCAGTCAAATGAGATTATCTCTGGGATTCAATAAAGTTCTGTGCAAGAATAAACTATTCTTGCAAGGAATGGATCATGTCCGTGCAGCACAACAGCGCACCTTGCATATTCATGAAGGCACACTGCTCTCACACTTACATGGACACGATCCATGAACGAGTGCAGGGGGCATGTTACAGAAGTGCCCGCACAAGTAACATGCCCACCTCACTCAGAAAGTGCCATTACAGCACTGTTAAAAGTAAATAAAAAGAGTTGTATGCGGATATACTGCACAACTGTGCAGATATCTGCAGAATGCATTCCACAGACATGCATCTGGAGCATATCTCCCTGGCCCTCTGCTAATAAAATAGGCTCTGTCCTAGTCGGACTTTCCTGGTCAACAAATGTTAAATAAAAAAAATAAATGTATAAAGTTATCAGTGACATGCTTGATTTTCCAGACTTCATACACCTCAAAAAATGCATGCTAACGCAAAACCCGTTATCCTATGCATTCTAAAGTGTTAAAATCATCCCTAGTTTTGTGCCCTTGTTCCTCCATGTCTGGCTTTGTCCAGATTTCTTGCTGAAAGAGGTTGCAGGTATGTGCATACCCCTAAAGTGAGAAAAGGTTAAATTCCTTATAAATTCTCTCTTTATTATTAACCCAAGTAAAGTTTAAGTGTATCTGAGCGGGTGTGCGTGTTGCGCAGCTGTGCTTAGGATAGCTGAAATACCCAAAGGAGCTAAATAGAAATATATGAGTAAAATGGATAAGCCAAAATAGTGTAGTGGTTAGAGCTTCCACATTGCATGGAGGCATTCACTCTTCGAGCCCCAATGAAGTCTGTTCACTTTTACATGTGAAAGCAGTTGTAAAGGTGTTATGTTTTAATAAATGAGGTAGTAAATAATATTTATCACCCAGAGTAGTGTATCAGGTCCAGAAATGTGGTGTCAGTCCAGAAAAGATATGAAACCCCCATATAAACACAAGTGCCCCATACAGTATAGTAACACAAGCATAAATCAATGAAAGCACATAGGGGGATGTCAGGAAAGGTAAACATAACATTATAATATGTCAGTAATGATGAACAATCCCATAAAGCTGATAGTCTACAAAATAAAATTTGAGCAATGTTAAGCTGTGCACAGCTATGTTTAGCAGGTGTAAGCATTGCTTAAATATGAATGGTAAGCAATTAGTAGCCCAGCTAAGCAGATATGCCCATTTGGTAAGCAATGCTCTGACCATGTAAGCACTGCCAACCTTAGCTAAGTGGGTTTATGTAGTGCTTAGCTTAGCTCAGCATGTTCAAAATGGTCCAATGATGGCAGCCTTATTTAAACCCCATAAGCAGGAATTCAGCCCATAACCCATTGTAGCCCATCACTGCAGGCACCATGGCTGGAGATGGTGAAGGATCGTGTTTTTGGGTGCAGTACTGGGGCATTCAGGAGTCCATGGTCATGGTCAGACTACCTGTAAAACACCATGAAGTGAGACTGCTGCAGGGAGAATACCAAGCCTCCCAATACAAAGCGGAGACCTGAGACCATCTTGCATGTGATCTCACCAGTGATACTGGCATCCCTCGGACTGGTAAGCAAGTTCGGCACCATTTTGCTGACCTTAAACGTAGGAAGAGGGATCTCTTGGACCAGTGGCTCCAAGATGCTTGGACACAGAATGTCCCAGCTGTGTGTAAGTATCAGTATCAAGTACTGTTTAAGAAAAAGTCCAGCCTGTGTATGTGATGGATAGGTATGCATAAATGTTTCTCTATCTCCTGTACAGCTGCAGATGAGAGGGCCATGAATGTGGATGTGCATACCAGCAGGTTGCTAAGGCTGCATTGCGAGGCTGGTTTGTAAAAATCTGGCTTGCAGTATTCTGGGCAAATAAGTAGAAAGCAGTAGAATGTCACCTGTCATTATTTAAAAATGTGTATTGTTGGTACTGAATAAATGACAAATTAGCATATTACAACTGATCTACATGGTATATATCAATAAAAGTGTCAGTAGTTGCCAATAAATTTGAAAACCCCAGACTGTTGTGTTTACTTTGCTATTTGCTGCTATAAATCTATAAATGTGTATATTTTCTGCACAGCAACTATGGCTCTAAAAGCATTAAATAAATGTGGCTCATCTGACAAAGATTGTGGAGTGTCAAAAAAGGAGATTAACTATATGAAATGTTCCATGCACCAAGATTTGATCTCTGAATAGTAATGTTGTGTTAACCATTGTTTCCCAGACTGTCATATGTTAAAAAGTATGAATACCCAGTATAAGACCCATCAGCAATACATGAATGTCAAACTTACAAGGTCAAATTGTTCAAGCAAGAGAGTAGGCAGAAAACAGTCAAACAAGAGACAGCAATTCCTCAATAGCACATTGTAATGAAACAAAAACATGTACTTTTTTGCACAAACAGGCATGGTTCAAATTCCGGGAGTGGAAGTAAGCTGTATGCATAATGTCAACCAGGAAATGTGAATATGTGTATAAACTGTCAGGTATTGTTAATAGAAACATTCCGCACAGGTCTGACAGGTAAGAAAAGGCATAAATTAGCTGTAACAAGTTTGTACTTATACACTGTATATAAAACCCACTGTCCAACCCCAAGGCTGCAAATGATAGCAAGGGAAGTACATATACCAAGTAGTCCCCTCCAAGATATGCCCCTCAAGTGTCATGCTGTCACACCTAGTGGTCATTGCTGCCAACACCCTGTGTGAATGATAAAAACAAGGCAGAGTGTGAGTGCACATATGTAACCCTGACTATGTGAATATTCATAGAAACAGTCAGGTAGTGTTAACAGACTTTCCTCAACAGGTGAACCATGTAAGAAAAGGTATATCTGTGTTGCAAGAAGGCTGTACTTATACACTGTGTAAAACACCCACTGCCCAACTCCAAGGCCATAGGTAGATGTAAAGTGAGGTCATACCTGGAGAGTAATGAGTAGAGTAATAATCATTACAGTTGTGAGCAATTGAAGCCTAGTTAGTTGTTAATTGTCATGTCATTTTTCTCTCTCCCCCACCCTATCTGCACCAATAATCTATACACATAAATCAATGGGTATGTTTTTCATCAAACCTAGTGGTGGGACATGTCCTCTATTGTTCAAAAAATTCTTAAATGTTTGAAATGTATGTTCCCTGTTTAAATATTTTCATTGGTGGCCTGTTGCTATCAATGTAACCTGCATGCTGTTATAATGTCCACTGTGGTTCCATATATGCATGTTTTCGGGTTCCTATTACGTTGTCGAATGACAACAATGTTGAATGCTCATTAGAGCGAAACCACCACATATCGAAGTTCAGATTGCGGGATCACAGTATAGTGAAGATTGGAATATTTGTCCTTTTCTCACTGTAGTACAATCTCAGAGTTGGTATATATATTTAGTGGGGGATGTGGGGGGCACAGCCCCCCACAATACAAGTTTCAATATTTGGCAGTTTCGCTCTTCTGAGCATTCGACATTGTTGTCATTCGACAACATAATATGAACCCATGTGTTCTGCTTGCTATGCAACTGTTCCAGATTTGTTATATGGGGTCAACTGGAACACTCATGCATGCTGTTATAACTAATCACAAAATGATTGGTTCATGACTAACCATATAAATATTTATATACCATATTATATTTCTATATTATAACCATTCTAATATTTACTAAAACCCCAACACCATAGCATGTCTGGGAAGGCAGATCCCGACGGATCCACCTGTCCCGCCTCATCTGGCTGTGGAACCGGGCCCCAGCATGTCTGGGACCCACCCTGGGACCTCCTAATCTGCTGTTTCTGCACCACCTTTGGGTGGAACTGCCTCAGGGGATGGGGCATGCCCCCCCTGGAGTGGGTGTAGATAGGACACTGTCACCCATACACAGGTCCAGGGGTCTGGTGTATAGGGAGCTCCAAAAGGAGTTTGGAGATCAGCTACACCAGCTTGAGGGCTGCTTGGTGCATCTTGAGGGTCAGCCTGCCTGTCCTGCTCAGCTCCCAGCGCAGCCACCTTTGGGGCCGTGAAGGTGCCGTGGTGACTGTCTATGGGTAGGGAATTCAGTCCCACTGTAACTACTTAGAGGAAAATGTGCGTCAGATTCCCAACCACCATCCCTGTCCAAAGCGTTTACCCCCACATGTCATATATCTCCCCTGTCTGCTGTCATGTCTGTCTTGTCTGTATTCCTACCCAACTTACCTCCCCAATTATACCTATTATTCTTCCCCAACATCCCACTCTCAGCTTAAAAAAGGGTAATCTGTTCCCCCATAAAAAGTACGCCCCATACATAGTTGTCCATTTTGCACACGTGATAACTGGACACGTAATCTGGTCCAATTGGCCTGACAACACATTACTGTTGTCCTCACCCCTCTCTCAGGCATTTGAGTGTCCAAATTTACCTCCAAATTTTGTGGAGGTGCACAGCTGTTGCTGTAGATGAAATGGACAGCTATGGACCTTCCCTACTCCCATCCTGCTCATCCCGAGCTATCTTTCATCTTGCTTCTCCATCTGCATGCCCCTTTTTTCACCACTTTCCTATCAACCCCTTTTTCTTTTATTTTAAAGAATTAGCATGAGGATAAGCAGGAGTAAGTAGCAGTAAGCAGTGGTAAGTGGCAGTAAGCGAGTTTGCGTGATGCTAAGCAATGACTACACAGATTAGGCATTTCTACGTTAAACCTTGTGTTGGCTTCGCTTAGCTTCATGCAAAAGCAAACCTGCTTACAACAGCTTAAAACTGCCTTAATAACCCTGTCTCCATCAGCCACTATTCTGTCCAGCAACAAAATAAACAGCCTTGCCAAGTCTCAAATCCAAGACACTGTGTACCATAGTCAAAACAATGTACCACTACACCATCTGAGCTGTAGAGAATTTTGTTGCTTTTTCAAATATATCATTCAGTACAGGTAGTGAATAGCAAGGAGAAAACTGTGGAATCAGTCATGTTTACTATATATAAATATAAACATATAGATGTGTATTGTGATAGATAAATGTGAAAAAGTATATACACAAGATATATCAAGATATACATATGAAACAAATATATATATAATATATACAAATATATTTTTATAGAAATATAGATGTAGATGTATAAAAAGGAATTATGCACACACACACACGCACATATATATATATATATATATATATATATATATATATATATATATATATATACATATATATATATATAAATCCTGTTACCTGCTCAGCATGGTTTCCGACCTGCCCATAGTACTACTACAGCCCTCCTCTGCTTCACAGACACAGTAAACCGTTCCAAAAATGAAGGCCTGCAGGTGTCAACACTTTTTTTGGATATGTTCAAAGCATTTGATACAGTCTCGCACCAAATCCTACTAAACAAACCAAACCAATATCACCTATCAAATTCCACTCTTACCTGGTTCCAAAGTTACTTCCAAAGTTCCAAAGTTACTTAACTGACAGGCACCAAGTTGTGAAATGGGAACATTTTCTCTCTCCCCAGCCGCCCATAACTATTGGAGTCCTGCAGGATTCTATCTTAGGATCACTGCTATTCACAATCTTCACAAATGACCTCCATACCTCCACACAGCATGCATCTATCATTCAATATGCAGATGATACTACCTTAATTTGTGCTGCACAAAACATTCCCAATCTCCTGCAAACAACTCAACTAGCATTCTCTGACGTTGAAAACTGCCTTAACAAAGCCCAACTTATCCTCAGTCCAAAGAAAACTCAGCTTATGATTATAACCAGTTCTAACAAAACACTGATAACAGTCAATTCATTATCTACTCCACAAATGCTACTCCAATCACTTCAGTGGCACATGCTAAGCTATTGGGAATAACCATAGACTCTCACCTAAAATTTGATAGTCATCTCAGCTTAACTATTAAAAAAGTACATGCCAAACTGAAATCACTCTACTGTATCAATCCGTTTCTTACCAATAACACAAGATCAGCCATTGCTCGCTCCCAACTTCTATCCACCCTACTCTATGCATCTCCCATTCTGACTAATCTCAACAAAACTGAACTAAGCAAAATGGAAGCCTGCTATAACAGAACTGCCTGTTTTGCTGCAAATTGCTCATTTAGAACTGTACTGTTTTGAGACAGCTCTACTGGCTTGAACTGCCCAACCTCCTATCCTAAAATCAGCTCTGCCTCTGTCATTCTATCTGTTACCTCCCCAATAAGTTTCCTGCCCTCAAAAACCTAGTACAACATCACTCAGCCAAAAGGCCTCTTAGGTCATCATGCAAATGACTACTAGAAGTCACAAACAGCTACAATAGCTTTGGAGACACACTATATAGTAGTTCAGTGTCTAAAAAATGGAACTCTCTCCCCATTAGCACACAAAACACATCGTCCAAAGCCTCCTTTAAAAATCTCATTAGGTAAAATCTCAAGCAAAGTTGGCAGTGTCATGATTGCTCCCCAGGTTAGTGAAAGCAGATAATGTACACATACTAAACCTAGAGTACTTGATAATAGTTTTCACTCTTACTCACAAACACTGGCTAATGTACAATGTATGTAATGTACCTGTGTACTATGTATCCATTCTACCTATGTTCCAAATTTCAGCTGTACACCACAAATCTATTAATTACCTTTATTTTTAGATTAATATTTTCTTGTTTGTTCTCTCCACTGTAATTGTTGATGTGCTGCATACCACTGTAAAAACATGTTTATAGTAATTTGTGTGTATACTGATTATGTATAAATATCTAAATGTATCTGTAACTTTTCTCTGTGGAGCTTTTCTCCCCGGGCTTTTGCTGAAAAAGGGCCTTTTCAGCTCAGTCAGACACCCCCGGTTAACAAATGTAAAATAAAATAAATAAAATAAATACATATATATATATATATATATATATATATATATATATATATATATATATATACATATATATATATAAGAATACAAATATATATATATATATATATATATATATATATATATATATATATATATAGATATAAATATATGCTCATAACATGTAGTGCAGTCATACCTCAGCACTATACCTCTCCACCTCTTACTGCAAGAATGCTGGACAAAGGCTGGCAAAATAGATGGATAAAGGGCCAAGATTAGGGACATAATATAAGTATTGCAGTTATATATGTAAAATGCTACAGTAACGGTTTGTGTCAGCATATATATGTGCAGAAGGATGTGAGTTCTGAAACTGAAATGTATGTCATCATTTACTGACAGAAATCCTCACATCATCACAGTGATTTAACAGAGAAATGAAAATAATATGATTCTGTGGAACAGACCAGAAATATGAGCAATAAACCTGGACAGTCTGAAACAATCTGACCAGTCGAGAGGTATGCTCTGTACTCCTTAGTGTAACAAATCTGGACCAAGCCTAACCGGGGGGGGGGGTGAAGCCATGAAAATGGGGACATATCTCAAATACTGGAGTAGATAAGCTGACAAAGTTGATGCAGTAACACCCTCCTGCATGTTATAACATAAATTGACTGGAAGAGCACAAGTCCAAAACCCACTTACTTCCCACTAGTTAGTGACTTAAATCTTCACTTCATCCCACTGATGTGTCAGAAATACACAACACTTATGATGCCAGGCAACAGTACATCAGACAAATATCTGGACATTACATTACATCACATTAGGGAAACTACACTGAGCTGCTAAGCATGTAAACAAACAATGTCCACACTACAGTCAGACTGACACAACACTAACCCACATCTGCTATGGGGAACTACACATGCATTTACAAATATATCAGGCACTACAGGGATGTAACAGCACTGAAAAACAGACACCAGTGTGAAAGTGCATACCCACAACCGATTTCACCACAGTCACAGTGACATACTGGCAAGCCAAATTAACAGCAGAGTATAATGACTGTGTGAACAAAACCATCAGCATGTTTCCCACTCACACACTACCCCTACATATAGTGGACCAATTCACAGTGTAGAATGATGCCTGACTGTGGTATAGGACATGTCTCAGTCTGCCCCTACAGACATATACAGTTGACAGAGTACCAGAACCTGGGGCAGCATGCAAAGTCAGATAGAAAAGGGCCTGAAAGATATACATCTACCCCCTCCCTACACAGGCAAAATAACATTCACACTACACTTCTACACAATCCTGACAGTCTGTCAACAAATGCCAGAAATACACAGACCTCTCAACTGTACAGAATCACACAGAATGTCCAGGCTTTGTCGTCATATAGAAGGCCTCTCACACATAACTTGTCTGGCAGTCTGATACATCAGTGGGACAATATCAGGAATAAAGTCACTAAATAATGGTATACCATACCAATCCACATCTTACTGCATTACATCAGGACAATGACTGACACACTAGGGGGACAGAGGCCCAAAACAGGGGGAGTATTGATATATTGCTGTCTTAAACTGAGAAAGTAGCTGATGTAACAGGGTTTGTTGTAACATATCTGTTCTGATGGATATGAAGTCAGAAACAAAAATGGATGTTACCATTCACTGACTGCAAGCTTCAGAGTATGCTAGTGATTTTCCAGAGACTAAACATGTGTGATTAACACACCAAACATAAGTGTACAAACTCTGGTAGTTTGTGGATAGTCCTGCAGTTGTGAGCTATGTCAACCACATAACACTGTCAGACTTAAACTAACACAGAAAATCCATGTCCACACAAACCCTGTCACACTAGCATTAATTCAACTTTATAACAGCAATACTTACATTCTGTCCCTATGTCTGGACCATTCTCCCCATGTTTGATGGGCTGCCTCCACAGTCTTTGTTGTAAGAGGCATTTCCAAACAATCTCTGTGATGCTGTTGTTGACACACTGCCATGAATTCACCTCACAGGCAAGGTAAAGGGTCAATGCCCACATGAAGAACTCAATTATAGGAGTGTGTTCTAATGCTATTGGCTATAGGAATGATACCACAGCTGTTAAATATGCAGTTAGCAAGTGGGGGACTGCAACTGGTGCACAGGCCACCAGCTGCTAATGAGCATTGCCTACAAAAGGCTAGCTGCTGCCTATGCAAAACAGATGTATTCCCTACATCTGGGAGAGACAGAGAGAAAGAGAAAGAGAGAGAGACACACACACACAGGTGGATACATCACGATCCACATCCAGATCCAGATACAGCTAGCTAGTCAGACAGCCTGCTAGCCATCTATCCATCTACACCTTGAAAACAAAGGTAGATCAAACAAGTATGCATGTAATGGAATATAGTAGGGGGTATGGTAAATATGAATTTCAACAAATATGTCTCATCAACACTTGCTGTACTGATATATTGATGATCATAAACTATGGCCATAGCATCTGCGTCTGTCTGCAGTGACATAGATTACAGCTCAGGCCCCTGAGTCACCCCAGGAAAGAATATCTCACATATGACTACTACTGAAGTGTGTGTTGAACAATACTGACTGTGACACTGCTAGGCCAGCTACTGGGATGTCATAGATATCCATATAGTAATTGTGAATGCAAATAGGATATACATGCTTGTCTCAGAACTATGATGAACCTATACAGGGTATTTGCATAGTGAAATCTGTCACAGCTGTGTGTGTTGAACTGCATGTGATGTACTGAACTCACAACATTCAACAGTCCAGTGTTATACACACTGACCATATCTGTGCCTCATATTTGTACTCATTTACTCAATGAGCTGTGTTACAGGTTCATAGGTTCATAAGTTCGTACTAGGCTATCTGCCCTAGGGCATTTATAAGCCTAACCAGAGTGTATGTGGCTTACACCACCCCTTAGGATGAGAATACTACGCCCTTTTAGGGTTTAGTTTACTATGCCTCTGTCTAGTAGTGACAAAGAGATGACCCCCGGGGTAAACCTATGATCTCCCATCCACTCGTCGAGATTTCTCTTGAAAAGAGTCAGTGAGGGGCTCTGCCTAACATGGACTGGGATTCTGTTCCAGAGTTTAGGGAGCCTCTGGGTTATGAATCTGTCCCTCCAGCACGTTCTATTTATTTCTGTGTTGAGGTTTAAGTCACTTGTTCTCGTGGCTCTGATGGATTTGGATTTTCTGAGGTGGAGCATGTCCATTAATTCAGGATTGGACATGGCCTTGTACGTCAGGCACAGATCACCTCTGAGTAGGCGGTATGACTGAATAGAGCTGGAGTTTTTCAGTCGGGCAGCATATGACATATGTTTAAGACCCTTTATCCTCTTGGTGAGGAACTTTTGGGGTCTTTCCAACTGCTGCAGGTGTCGGGTGAGATACATCCCAAATGGGGCATTGTACTCAATCGTTGGCCTGATAAGAGAAGAGTACAGGGGCACAATGACCTCTCTTGATCTAGATGTGAAACCCTTCATGATAAGGTGGGCAATATAGAAGGTCTTCCTAACCACTTTGGCAATGTGAGTGTCAAATGAGAGGTTACTGTCAACCTGGGTCCCTAGGTCCCTGATTACCTCTTCCGTACTTAATGGATTACCGCCTATGTGGTAATTTGTCGGTACCTTGTTTTTCCCAAAGGGTATGACTATACATTTTTTGGCATTTAGCGTAAGGCCATGGCTCTGGCACCAATTATTCATTTCTATGAGGCCTCTCTGAAGGATGTTTGTGTCCGCTGGAGTATCAATTATGGCGCCCAGTTTGCAGTCATCTGCGAACTTTGTCAGCCACAATCCTCCTATGTTTGCCTGTACCTCGGAAAAATAAATGCCGAACAAGAGGGGTCCCAGGACTGAGCCCTGTGGGACACCGCTTGTGACTGGCTTAGAGTCTGACATAGCTCCAGCAACTCTGACCCTGTGGGTTCTGTCCTTGAGCCAGTTTGCAACCCATCTTGTGACATATGGGTTTACATTTAAGCTGGTGAGTTTGTCTATGATGCCCGAGTGGGGTATTGTGTCAAAGGCTTTTGCAAGGTCAAGGTAGGCTGTGTGAACTGCCTTACCCTCATCAATGGCCTTAGTGACTGTTTCAAAAAAGTCGACCAAGTTCAGAAGGCAGGATCTGCCCTTGACAAAGCCAAATTGGGTAGGATCCAATGTCTGTAGGTCCCCAATGTCTTTGTTTATGAGTTCCATAATGATCCTCTCCATAGCTTTGCAGACCAGGCTCGTCAGGCTTATGGGGCGGTAATTTCCAGGGTCTGTAGAAGCACCGCCTTTGTGAAGTGGGACCACTGTTGCCATACGCCACTCTTTGGGTACGTATCCTGTGGTAAGGCTAAGATTAAACAGCAGCCTTATGTGTGGGTTTAGTTCCTCTTGGAGTTCATGTAGCACACAGCCCGGGACACCATCTGGTCCCATTGATGCTGTGTTTTTAGCTTTAGAGAGGGCGGCTCTCACCTGGGCATCTGAGATGTTAGGGAGGCTACACTCTGCTGGGATAGTTATTTCTCCTTTTGGGGGGGGGAGGAGAGATTTGCACTGAACCTGTCTGCCAGAATGTTGGCAATGTCAGTGGGTTCAGTGTATTTTGTGTCATTTTGGACTAACTCCGAGCATATCTGGGAGTTTCCACCCAGGTTTCTAACATAGCTAAAGAAGGCCTTGTGATTGTCTTTTGTGTCATTTGCGATTTTCTCTCAAAGTTGGCCTTGGATGATTTTATGAGTGATCGTAGTTTTTGCTAGTACTGATCAGAGATGCCTTTCCTTTTAGGGATTTTGCTCTGTCATGTAGTAGCTTCCTCCTTCTGTTGTAAAGTTTGTTTATGGCTGGGGTCCACCAGACCGGTCGCCTGCCTTTGGGGGAATGGGTCTTGGTTTTATTTGGGATTGCATGATCCATGCATTCTTGAAGGTGCCCATAGAAGGCATTTGCAAGGGATTCAGCAGTGTGGGTTGTGGTTTCCACTGGCCCAGGGGCCTTGAAAGATACCACTTCAGTCTTAAGAAGTGTGAAGTTTGCTTTTGAGAAGTTCTTCACTGTGGTCTTTTGAGCAGCAGGTGGGCGCGGGATGTGGGTTTCCAGTGAGATTAATTTATGGTCTGATCTGACCAAAGAGGGATGTACTTCGTGTGGAGCATTTTGTCCCCATGTTTGTGATGATCAGGTCTAGTATATTGTCTCCTCTTGTGGGAATGGTGACTAGTTGTTCCATTGCATTTGAGTTTATGAATTCTAAGAACCTTTGGGCTAGAGTGTTGGGGCTTGAGTAATGTTCCCAGTCTATGTTTGGGTAGTTGAAGTCTCCCAAAATGATGGTATTTGGAGAGACATTCATACTCTCCAGTGTCTTCAGGAAAGCTGTGTGGGGTTCCTGAGTTTGAGAGGGTGGTCTGTAGCATGCTACAAACTGTAAGGCAGTTTTGCCTATGGTTAGTTGCACCTGGATAGTCTCCGATGCTTCGTGCATTGCCACTAACCTGGAGGTATGGGTATCTTTGATGAAAATGGATACTCCCCCTCCTTTTGTGGTTCTGTCCAAGTTTTGGGGCCGGAAAGCATGATATGAGGTAAAACCTGATAGTGCTGGGGTGCTCTCAGGAGCCTTGAACCAGGTTTCAGTCACTGCACAGACATCAATGTTCTCCATACTGAGAAGGGCTTCGAGGGCGTGCATCTTGAGGTTTAGACTTCTGGCATTGAGCAGCATTACCCTTAGTTTTTTTCCACTTGTGTTTTCTAGGGAGGTAGGTTTGTCATTTGAGCCTTGCCTAAAAAAGGTACTATGGGGGTGGCAAGAGCCTTGGCCAATATCCGGAAGCCCAGGAGTGACAGGTGCAAACCATCCCTTGCGAAGCAGCGTGGCTTGTCAAGCATGTCACCCCAAGCAGACAGACACTGGATCCCCTTAGAATGACACCAGTAATTAAGCCAATTGTTAAAACTGATCATTTTGTCTTTGTACTGTGGCATCATTCTTGGTGAGGGTAAGATGCTGCTCAGGGTCAGGGTCATACCGGCCTGGGCTACATAATCAGAGAGCTCCTCTATGTCTCTTTTCATGTAGTCCAGGGAGGTACGTCTCAGGTCGTTTACACCTGCATGTACAATGACTGAGTCATATTTGTACTTGCTGTGGAGTGACCTGAGTGCTTGTGTTATGTGGTGGATTCTAGCTCCTGACAGGCAGCTTACTGTGACCCTCTCCTTGTTCAGTCTGGTGAGCGGGACGTCATTGTGCCTGACTATGGAGTCACCTATTACAAGTGTGTCTGGCATGTTGTTTGGCCTTAAGGGCTGTGACTGTTTAGCACACTGACTTTGTGAACTATGTGTTGCATTTGCTATGTCTTGAGGTGGTGGTTGCTTGGGTGTCTGCTTTGGAGGCCTCTGTTGTTTTGGTAGATTTTTAATCAGCGCCTCCGAGTATGTTTTTGTGTGTTTATGTGTTTGGTTTGCAGTTGTGATAGTTCTATGTGAGACTGGGTTTGTGGTGTGCGTGGTTACCTTCTCCTCCTGACTGGTCTTGCCAGTACTGAATTGAGAGAGCTCAGCCTCCAGTTTGGCTATATAGTTGCATCTCTCGCATATATTTGTATTTGTTGGGAGGAGGAGAGGGTTGTCTGTGTACATGAGGCAATTGTAACATTGCCTCAAGATTCCCAGATTCACCAGCTGAACAGGAGAGGACGCTAGCAACTGACCCTTTGACATGCTAGAAATAGTGGAAAAGATTGCTGTGTAACTGAGTCAGAAAGGACCTATAGGGAAATGGGTACTCAACAGAATTTAGGTGAATGAAGTACTTTTCGTTTGTTTAAGAGTGCTTTACCTCTATACAAAATGCATTAGGAGCAAGTGCTGAGCTTTTCAGAGAGAGTCTAGGCTGTTTAGATTGCAAGTAGAACAGTTCTAAGGGAAAAATTGAAGAGCAGACTTGGCGGAGCCAGAAAAAGTTTAACCTAGTTTAACCTTGTTTAACTGGCGCTGCGCTATGCGCACGACCGCGCAAAGCCGTGCAAAGGCGGATTTTAAGCAGTGAACTACAAAAGAGCTAGGAATGGTCCCAAACAACCAATTACTAACAGCTTCTTGTGCTGAGGTCACTTCCCCCAAGGATAGGTAGGCTGCTCAAGGCTCCCCACTCCCACTGGTGAGCAAAGAAACTTCCTTTTATCCAAGTAAGGTAATGGACAACACAGGAACTACACCACAGCCCAGAATACAGCAATGCCTGTATACTGGTCTAAACTAGTCGAAAAAGGCGGGAAAACAAGGATTATTTTTTGTTTTTTGCAGAAATACACAGAAAATGCAGAGACAGTGATAAATTAGTTACACAGGCTAGCACACTTTAGTGGGCAGCCTCCACAGTTCAATTAAACAAACAAACAAGCAAACTTTCGACTAAATTCGACTAAATGTAACTTTATGTCTGGCAAACACTTGGCAACCTGTGAACACCGACATTACAACATTACATCTCCTACTGTTTCTTTTGGCTGTTACCTTTAGGGGTTGCCACAGCAGATGAACTGTCTCCATGTCTTCCTGTCCTCTGCATCCTGCTCTGTCACATCAACCACCTGCATGTTCACTATCAACACATCCATACACCTTATCTTAGGCCTTCCTCTTTTCATCTTACCTGGCAGCCTCATCCTTTTACAAATATACTCAGCATACATCACATGTCCAAACCAGCATAATCCTGCCACTCTCTGGCTTTGTTCCCAACCCGTACAACCTGGGCTGACTCACTAACATACATGTTCCTAATCCTGTCCACCCTCATCACACACAGTGCAAATCTTAATGTCATTAACTCTGCTACATCCAGTTCTGACTCCTTCCTTTTTTTCAGTGCCACTGTCTAGAACCCATATAACATAGCTGGTCTCACTACCCTCTTGTAGACCTTCCCTATCACTTTTAATGGTACTTGTCTGTCACAAATCACTCCTGACAGTCCTCTCCACCACCCACATTCTGCCTTTACACTCTTTTTCACCTCTCCCCCACACTACACATTAATCTGAATGGTTGTTCCCAAATATTTAAACTTATCCACCTTTGCAAACTGTACTCCCTACATCCTCACTATTCCTCTATCCTCCCTCCCATTCACAGACATATATTAGGTCTTAATCCTGCTGACCATCATCTCCCCCTCTCTAGACCATAACTCCACCTCTCCACATTCTCCTCAACTTGTTCCCTACTCCCACTACAGAACACAGTGTCATCTGGAAACAGCACAGTCAACAGGGATTCCTGTCTAATCATGTCTGTCAACCTGTCGATCACCACTGCAAATAAGAAAGGACTCAGAGCTGATCCCTGATGTACTCCCACCTCCACCTTAAATGCACTTGTCAGTCCTAATGCAGAACTCACTGCTGTCTCACTAGCCTTTTACATATCCTGTAACATTCTTACGGATTCCTCCGCCACACCTGATGTCCCCGTACAATACCACGACTCCTCTATAGGCATCATATCATATGCTGTCTCTAAGTCCTCAAAGACACAACACAACTACTTCTGACCTTCTCTGTACGTCTCCACCAACACTCTCAGAGCAAACATTGCATCTGTACTGATCTTTCCTGGCATGAGGCCATAGTGTTGATCAGTAATCCTCACCACCCTTCTTAACCTAGCTTCCACCACCTTTTACCATTACCTCATGCTGTGACTTATCAATGATATCCCTCTGTAGTTACTACAGCTCTGCACACCACCATTATTCTCATAAGCAGTACCAAAACACATTTTCTCCACTCCTCATGCATCCTCTCATTTCCAAGATTACAGTAAACAATCCGGTTGAAAAGACCACTGCCATTTCTCTGAAACACCTCCATGCATACACAGGTATGTCATCTGGACCAACAGCCTTTCCATTCTTAAACCTCTTCATAGCTATCCTTACTTTCTTCTGGATAATCTGTTGCACTTCCTGATTCACCATGCCCACATCATCCAACCTCATCTCTCTCTCTCTCTCATTCTCCTCATGCAACAGCCCATCAGAGTACTGTTTCCATCTGCTGTACGCAATCTCCTTGCTTGTGAGCATGTTTCCCCATTATCCATTATCCCCCTTATTTGCTCCACATCCTTCTTAGGTATGTGCCTCTGTGTAGCCAATTGGTACAGGTCCTATTCTCCATCCTTGGTGTCAAACATTACATACAACCATTCAGACGCCCCATCCTTAGCCTTTGCCACCACTATCTTTGCCATACACACCATCCCCTTATACTCCTGTCTACTTTCTTCATCTGTCTGACAATCCCACTTCTTCTTCGACCTCTTTCTCTTTATACCAGCCTGTACTTACTCATTACACCAACAGGTCTCGTCCTCCTTTCTCTGTCCAGATGTCACACTAAGCCTGGTTCTACTCATCTCCCTTACTAGCTGAGATATATTTAACCAAATATGTGGTAACTCTTCACTGCCACCCACTGCTTGCCGTAACTCTTCCCTGAACTCAGCCTCACAATCACCCTTTGTCAGTACCCACTATTTGATCGGTTGTGCTGCCCTCACACTCCTCCCTATCTTCTTAATCACCATCAGCATCCCACAGGCCAACAATCCATGCTACCTAACTACTCTTTCCCCTGTCACCAGTTTACAGTTTCCAATCCCCTTCAAACAGACCCAACTGCATAGGGGATAATCCCCCTGTGTCCATCTTCCTCCACTATTGCATATCACCCTATGCTCCTTGTTCTTGTAAAAATATGTATTCACCATAGCCATGTCCAACCTCTTTTGCAAACTCCAACACCATCTCACCTTCTGCATTTCGTTGCTTAACACCATACCTGCCCATCACCTCTGCATCCCCTCTGTCATCTTCACCAACTTTCCCACTGACATCTGCTCCAATCACCACTCTCTCATCCTTGGGTTCAGTCATCACCACTTCATCCAACCAGTCCAAAGTACATCACTCTTATCCCTCACACGCACAACTAGTGGCGCATATGCACTAACAACTGTTATCATTACACCATTAATTCCCAGCTGCATAAACCTTGCTCTACCCAACACTCCTAGCACTGCCAAACACACTCTTGGCATAATTCTCCAATAGGTTAACACCTACACCATTTCCCCTCACATACACACCATGTTAGAATTATTTGTACCTGAGTATGGTACACACAGCCATAACCCCCTTCCATCTGGTCTGTGGCACACACAATATATCCACCTTTCATCTGTCCATCAAATCAGCTACCTCAGTACCAATACACACAGCAGTAAAAGTTCCTAGCACTCACTACCACACTCCTAGCCTTTCCCCTCTCTGGCTGCCATAGGGGCATTGCACATCCTCCAGGGTATGACTGGGAATGCAAAGGCTACCCAACTCTCAAATGACATATGTGTGTTACTGCAATATGAAGACAGTGTCACTAATGTTGGCCCATAGCCCACCATGTATGTGGGGCATCCTCCAGATGTCATGCCCTACCAGGTTGACAGGAATTACTGAGTGCAAAAAAATGTTATGACAGTGTGCTATACTGACATAGAACAGAAATGTATAGCATTTATTACCTGTGCAGATGCATGCATGTATAGGTAGGTGTACCTGGCTGCCTCATAACACCTGACATGGGATGCAAAACATCACGTAAATGAGCAGTACATGCCGTACACATGTGTAATCTTACTGTCTGTGCATCCAACAGAGTTACACTTCTACAGCTAATGGTTGCTGAAATGCCCTGACACAGATATGGGTACTAGCATAAGCAGGAGTATCATGTAGACATTTTAGAGTTGTCCAACTGTGTTATGACCTCATGTCCATGCCTACTACAAACAGTTATATGACCACCCACATAGCTGTATGGCCTCAGTGATATCTTACTTGTACAACCTGTCTCCAGAATAGAATAAACCCCTTTGCTGGACAGCAGTAAATCACAAAGCACAAATTGGGATGCTATATTGGCTGTACAGGGAAAAGTAGGAGCAGGCACCAACTGGCCAGCATGTCATCCTTTGTCTGAATGATCATAGTAGGTCACAGGTGGATTATTGTACGGCTGACTATGAGTAAAAATCGGACACATCCACTGAGGGCAACCAGAAGGCCATCTTCATATATGTTGTCAGTCTCAGAGGCAACAACCCAACCCACCTTGTAATGGAGGCCAATCACAGCACATACACACACACCATAGCTACAGCCAACCTGCTGCAGACACATTTAGGCCAAACATCACCTCCCTGCCTCAACATCAGTATAGGTGGATATGCATACCACATGCATCCATATCCTCATCATCATGGATCAGGTGCAAACTGCGTACTTAAATGTAAAAATAGCAAGTCCCATTGGGGCCTGATAACATTCCTGTCTGCATCCTACATGAACCCAGGCATATGCTTCCAGCTCCATTACACACTGTATGCAAGCCAAGCCTGAGCAGCATTGACATTCCATCTGCAAGGAACACGGACACTGTCACCACTCTACACAAATGTGAACGGTTGTTTTTGAAATGTACTGGTTCTCAATGGGGGAACATGATACAACAGGACCAGGAGTACAATGCATGTTCATACAGTGATGCTGGGTATGGGGTATGGTGTTTCTATGTAGTGGCTACTGATACTCATTAGTCATGTACTATCTCTGTAAAGAACTCTGGGCAATGTCTGTGGTCCTGTGACGTGCTTCCCTGTTGATGTCTTCCAGGTGCCACACAATGTCAGCTGCCCTATTTGGAACAGGAGACTGCAGCCATAACTGAGGCTATCCTGCAGAACTGTGACATCCTCTTCAGTCAGAGTCACCAACATCAGCGGGAGAGGACTGCCCTATGGGATGATATAATCCAAAGAGTCAGCACCCTGGGCCACCATGGATGCACGTACGATCAGGTCAGGCACAGAGCGACTGACCTGATTCGGTGTGCCCTGCAAAGGACTGCTGCCGTAGCAAGGGAGTTTGCCGCTACTGGTGGGGGGCCAGCCAGACACGCCCCACTTACGTCAATGGAGGAGCTCCTGGCCAACCTTGGGGTAGCCCCCACATGACCATCAACACAGGAAATATCAGTCATGAAGGTGGATGGCACCCAGGCAACAGGCGATGAGCGTCCAGGTAAGGAAAATGTGCACATCAATGTATTCAAGTAGCACTGCAACTGTGTTCTATAGAGTCTTTAGATGCATATGTCAGTGCAAAATAGAGTAGTGGGTGGGGTTTAGTATTGCACACAAGTGCACATCTATGGTGAAGGACAGAGAATTGTGTAATATCATAGCTTATACTGTACCTGTGCATAAATGTAGCATTAATCTTGGACCAATGCCTATTGTGAATCTGCTGACAATACCTCTCCCTCCCTACTACCTAGTTCCCTCTCATCTACGTGAGGTAGAGCAGCCTGAAGCTGGTGGGTATGAGCTTTTACTGTTGCGGCTCACCACTACCCCAGGCATGTTAAGGTCATGTATGTAACCATGCACACAACTGTTACACTCAGCAGTCATTTGCCAATATCTGCATGATCACTTGTGGTGGGTTCACTGCATAATATCACAGTGGCTATCATAGCGCCCTGTTTGCATGAGATGTCACATATCTGTAGCATACCTCACAAACCTGTCATTGCAGGACATCTGGATAAAGATTGACAAAATCTGGGGATAAAGGGCAAAGAGTGAGGACATATTGTATACATTAGTGTTATACAGTACATATAAAAGGTGTACACACCTGTTAGAATGCCAGGTATCTGTGATATATGACAATGTGAGCATAATACACAGCACCAAATCCATCCAGCCTTTCATGTGACCTATAATATATACAATGCAATCATGAAACAAACAAATCTGTTAGGTGAACAAGTATGTGACATGAAAATTGTCCATGAAGGTAGATGCATATGTGTGCATAGGGTAATGCTTATACTGTGATGTAGCAGCATTTGAAAAAAAACACAGCAGTACATCATATTGGATACACACCTGCCATCAGTTATGGATACTTGGATAAACTGCAAATAATAGGCAGCTCATATACCAAGAATATCCTAACATAGACCGACAGTTTCCTGCTACAGAAAAAGCCATGGTTTGCATACAACGTAACATGCTGCAAAGGGATCACCTTTTAGAAAGGTTATCAGCCTGGAAAAGGCTACAGAAACATAATCACAGCATTGCATATGCGATGGAACACAGTGCAGATAGTCATCAAAAGGTGTTCAAGATATGGTGCAACAGTGACATTGTGAAGAAGTGGACATCCCTACATGTATGTTGAGAATACAATGCCATAAATGTCCAGGGAAGCTTCCAGGAGCCATACAGCAACACTGAAGGAGTTTCAGACATCTCTGGCAAGTACTGGGTGTATACTACATGTGACAACAATATTCCGTGGTGTCCACATGTCTTGTCTATATGTGTTTGGAAGATGGCAGCTGTTCCTCACAAAAAACAACATCCAGTCCTGGGTAACATCTGGACAACAATATATCAGCCTTTCAAAAAGCATGTGTGGAAATGTGTTAAGGTGTTATGAGACCAAGGTTAAACTCTCCACAAATCAGTCATGTTAGTTTGGCCCAATAACAGCACTGCACAACAGCAGAACAACACTACCTAAACAATGAAGCAGGGTTATGGCAGTGTCCTGCTTTGTGTTTGCTGTTCACAAGCTTGAAAAGGGGCTGTAGCTGATTTGGAGTGTATAATGACCAGTTTCAAACACCGGTCCCTTGTGACTATAATCCCTCTGGTGTCTGCCACATAGCTGTGGCTGGGGGGAATTCCAACATTGCACACAACAATGGCCCACACCTTATATCCAACTGAACAAAAGGATGACTTCACAAGAACACAATCAACAGTGTGCAGTGGCCAATCCTGAGTCCACACCTGAATACAATACACAACCTTTATGGTGACCTGACGAGCGCTGTGCGCAGGGGATGGCCTTGCAAACTGACAGATTTGGAGATGTTTTGCAAGGGAGAGTGTGCAAACATTACCATATCAAGATGTTCCATGCTGATACACACCTTCCCAAGAGGACTGAATGCTGTGATGAGATCAACAGGTGCTTTACCAAAGTATCAGTTTATGGGTATGCACCCCGGCTATTGTACTGATATCATTTATGATATCTTATCCCTACCTGATGTGTATGTTCTTCAGTTGGAGTGCACAGGTTATATGCCATACAAAATGATGGAAATGTTATGGCAATATCACTGATGTCTCATGATCTGTCACAAAATCCTTGCATATTAGAAAGGGTTTGTACACTTACTATATCCACTGTAAGCTTGGGAAGTTGTTTGAATAACCGCCCTTGTTTTCACAAACATATACTGCAGGTTATGACATCTGCAAATCACAATATGACATTAAGTAGGTTCACCAATCCACTGATCAAACCATTAATGTATCAGACAAACATAGGCAGTATGAGCAGCAGTCAGGAATATGACCCACATAATTCCTGGAAACTCTATACAGTTGGTAGATATTCTCTGTAGGTTTGGCCACAGTGCTATACAGGTGAACAGCAGTAATGTTTACATGGGTACAGTGTGTTCTAGGTGTAAGTGCACCACCAACTAAAAACACTCACATATCCCAGTGGTGTAAATTAGTAGTGACAGTAAGTTGAAAGGTATGCACGGCATGATGTTGAGGGCTTGTTCAGAGTGTCTGTTTTGGTCTGAGTGTGTGTCATGACTGTCATCTGTTGCCTAATGCTGGTGTTCCCAAAGTGTGTGCTGTGGCGCCCTGAGGAGCTGTGAACTACTAAGCTTTGTAGCATATAAATAATACTACATGTGCATTTCTTTCCGCACACAGAGGTTAGTGAATTACTGTCTTAGTGGTGATCATGATATACATTATTGTTCCTCCAAAACTGGTGTCTCAAATACATTAGTAATCAAGTCAATTGCTTTTTGTTTTCTTTTAGCTGCAGATAGCAGAGTTTCCTAGAGTATGTGCTTTCATCCAATCAGCTCATTCACTTTTGTCTACGACATGCTTTCAGCCAATCAACTCATTCATTTTTGTCTACTTACCAAGCACAAAGTTATTATTCTTTTAATCTGTCAACAGTAAAACAATTACCTAAGTCTGTAGCTTTACTGCATTCTGATCAACTGTTATAGCAGCACATTTGTATTGGTCTAAGCTGGCAAGGAGGTTACACTTCTCTAAAATGAATGCAAGAATTTATTTTGATCAATGCAAGCAGCATACCTCCTCTCAACCATCCTTGATTTTTGAGTCAATTTTAGCTCTGTCCCCTTAATCCCTCCTAAACGGATGGCTTTTGGAGAAAAAGGAGGTGAATTACACTTATAAAATAAGTCTATATGGATTGGGCTAACATATGTAAATTGCAACAGTTGTCAAAGGGCCATTCATTGTGGTAGATGCATTCGCTGATATTTCATTTTCTGTATATTGTTTCTCACCCAAGTGGGCAAGCACATAACTACTAATGCAGACCATTGTCGTGGTCTTTGGCTCTCATTGTGTGCAATTTTGTAATTTTATTTCTTCGTGTGACCTGCTATTGAGAACTGTCTCTTGTAATGGATTTGACTGTTATCACTGTAAAGCTGATGCAGTTTTGTAAATAATGCATAAGTCAGTTAAGTCAGATGAAGCTAGTATAAAATAGGACTTTTTGCAGCACTTCCTTGAACTGTGTTAAACTCATTTATGTAGTTTAGCAAATGCTGTTATCTTTTTTACTAAACCACTGTGGTCTCATTTTAATTGATGACCACAGAAGAAGAGATGCATATCTAGAAAATTGTTATTCAAGGAATGTCACTGCTGAAAATGTTGATTTCATTCTGATGCATTGTGTGCCGTGAGGTGTAGTATTAATTGCTTGGTAGTAATGATTATTTTTTTTGTTGCATAGTACAGCATTTCAAGCTTTTTATGTAATTTAGGATTGTGATGATTTTATACGTTGTCATTACCGATGGACGTACTCAGTACATTGAAGTTTGTTGTTTGTTATGGCAATAAAATGTTGATGAGTGCGTGGGTACATAAACTCAGTAGTGGAAGTCTAAAGGGATTTATACAAGCACATACTTAGACTGAGCATTGCACACACTTAGATTGAGCATTGCATTCACATGGCTTGGAATTTAAGTTTTAAGAGCTGTGATTTAGGATTTTTTCAGCTGCGAAATGAGTATAAATTTGAAGTGATATAAGGCTGATACTGAACCCTGGAGGTTGCAGTTAGGACATGAGTCTCAGTCTTGAGGTTGAGGTCAGATATTAGTGACAGTAAGTTTGCAGTTTCAGACTTCATACCCTTCAGACATTCAATGGTAATACAACACTTTTCCACTCAATCAACTTTATTACATTATTAGAGCTGAGTTTCACATTTGGACCATTATCTCCCCATTATTTGTGGTTTTATACAGATATCTGGATTTCTCTGAGTTTGGTAGATATGCTCCTAGCCTTTAGCAGCATGGCCTTTCTCTGCATTTTGTTGACTATGTTATATTGGTGTTATGGACTCCATGACACTCCCTAAAAGGGCACTGTGTGTGAGCCATGAACCTTTGCCAGAGGCTGTAGGCCAGGCGTGGCAGATGTAGGCCATCTATAGCAAGGCAGTGCATTCTGATGAGCAAATGTTCCAAGGCTACAAGGCAGGGGACACCCCTGGGATGGCACCAGAAAGTGGACTGAGCATTACTGACACTTGTTTAAGTTTGTATTCAGCCATCACTCTGGCTGATAGCTGGATGTTGCTTACAGGTAGGGACATGTTACTCCATTTTTATGGGACTGTGGGGGGGCACACCTGCCCACAATATACATTTGCACAGACTGTGCTGCTATTTGCTTAACATGTTGGTCCCATTTAGCATAGTGGTCTTCCCTATCTTTGAGAATACAGGATAATGGTATAGATCAGAGGTCAGATTGTTGTTGCATATACATGTTTAGTTTGGGGGCTTCTTAACTTTCAAAGCCATACTGCCACTGGTAGACATGCTGCGATATCACTGTGTAAAAGTCTGTAGTTGGATATTTCATGGCTTTAGGTATTTGAGGCCCTTTGCCAGACATTTCTGTCTGGCTTTCAGCAGCTGACCTGCTGGGTTAGGCTGGGAGTGAGTATGGGTCCCCCACTTTGACATCCATGCGTATGACCTATTACCCCCCCCCCCAGTTATTTGGCTCATCACGTATACCGCAGTGGATTTTTTGTTAACTCTACAGTGGTACTGCATAGTGTGGGGAAGGCAGTACTGTGCATACAATTCCTGCTGTCCCATATAGCTGTCAGTTGTCTGCTGCTATCCCATGCAGCCACCCCATTCCCTTGCATGTTTGCATCAATACCACAGATATGCTATTGATACATTGTACACCATTCCTGTATTGTAAGGAAACTGACTTACCTTGTGCCTGAAGCAGTTGTGAGGACAGTGCTTGAGGGCTGACTATGTCAGATGCATGTAGTACACTGCCTATTCATGGAAAGGTATAGGTAGTGTGATGTTTGGCACCCATTTTAGTGTTTGTCTGAGTGAGAGAGAGATATCAGTCCCCGGGTCCCTACAGAGTCAATGTATGTGCTATGCGTTGCCTCTTTGCCAAGGCCTGGGCATGCTGGGAATGCCTCCTTCTGCCTACAGGGGCAGACTCAGAATGTTGCTCCTCCGAGTCCCTCTGTGCCTGTGGTAACCTTGGCAATGGTGGAGGGCTGTGTTGCCCTTCCCCATTATGTTTCTGCTGCAGCTGTTTCCGCAGGATCATGTTGTGTAGCATGTCACATACTATGAACATGTGTGCACATGTAGCTGGAACATACTGCAAGGCTCCACCAGATATGTCAAGGCAGTGGAACTGTGACTTGAGCATCCCAAACACACATTCTATAATGATCCTTGTTTGTGCGTGTGCCTCATTATGGCATTCTTGTGTGGGTGAGTGTGCATTTCTGACGGGTGGCATCAGCCATGGTTCCAGTGCATAGCCAGCATCCCCCACCAGATGGCCATATGGGATGTACCCACTGGCAAATGCCTGGCACAACTGTCAGACATGCCAGATGTGGGAGTCATGGTAGCTTCCAGGGCTGCCAGCACACACATTTGTTATAATGCCCTGGGCATTGCACATGACCTGGCAGTTGATTGAGTGGAAACCCTTGTGGTTTACATAGATTTTACCCTGCTCACCAGGTGGTGCTTTGATGTGGATATGCGTACAGTCTATGGCAACCAGTACCTCCAGGTAGTCTGCTACATGGTGGAAGAGATGCATATTGCTAGCCCTCTCCTCACGAGTGGTGGAGAATTGAATGTCCTCAGTAACGTGGTTGCATGGCATCCAGGAGCTGGTGGAGTGTCCTGGATACGGTTGCCTGTGAGACCCCATGATATCCCCAGTAGGCCTTTGTAAGGTACCTGTAGCTAGTATTCTTAAAGCTACACATATCTTGGTATCCACTGGGATGGGTTCCCCTCTGTTGGCTCTGGGTGTGAGGTGAGGCCAGCACAGCTCAATGATTTACTGAAGTAGGTCCCTGTACACCCTGTAGTGCTCTATCTCCAGATCATATAGCCCCTGGTAGGTTACCCTTGGCCTGAACACTCTTTTCCTCCTACTCATCAGTCTGGGGTGCATGCCAGTATTATCCTCTTCACCACCCTCAGCCTCCTGCACATATTGATGGAGTAAAGCGGCAGCAGTCTCTCACATTTTTAGTTAGTTTTGCCAGTTAAAATTCACCCGTCTGTGTACACCAGTGGTGTAGAGTTTGTGGGAAAAAACAGCAGACTGAAAGGTGTTTGCATAGTTTATAGTGGTATGCTACAGATGCTGGCTGTGTAATTGGCTGACTATAATACATTTCACCTGCTATATTACTTGCATTTAACTGGCTGTATTCTGCTATTTCCCTTTTATTTTTTCTTGTTCCACTTGTCAGTTCCTTTTTTTTTTGGTTTAAGTCTCAATGCGTGTTGCGCACACACATTTAGGCAAGGTAAACACGGCTATACAGCCTCAGACACACCCCCTTGCTTACATGTACAAACTGCTGCCATTTCATGTTTTTTTTTTTAGGACCCGGTGCGCACTGCCCACACCCATTTAGGCAATGTAAACAGAGGTATACAGCCTCAGACACACCACCTTGCTTAGCTGTGCTTAGCTAAGTGCAAACATGGGCCACAGAGCTCCAATGTGCTTTCAACAAGAATGACACATCTCCTTTTCATGTTAGTTGTTTCTCCTGCCTATGCGATCGTGTTAGAGCACCTACACAGTTAGGTGCAGGTTTTAGACTTAGAATATTTTGTGATTCAATAAATTTCCCCTCATTTGCATACCCCACTGTCTTAGTCCATAGTTACTGCAGTAAAACGGACCTTTTCCCCTTGACAACAACTGTTCCCTGGTATTGTTTTCATTCTGCATGCCATACACTCTAATGGCAAAATGCAGATTTCCCTTAAAATTGGGTTTTCTCTTTTTTTTTTGGCATGAGCCTGTTTGCGCACCACTCCCATATGCATAAATTGCCGATATCGGCCAACATTTTTATTTTTTATTTTTATAAAAATTAAACAGTTTTTCATGCCAATGGCCTTACATTTGGCCATTGGCATGCCTATTGAACATAATACATGCTTGTTTATGAGCTGTCATGCTTCCATTTTGTTATTTGCAGAAATGTACATGGTTATTAACCGAATACATTTCTGCACTGACACTGTTCTTGCACGGAGACCTGACAACTTACTGAATCACTAATTCACCTAATTTGTATGGTTTTCACCAGCAAATGAGGTAATTAGCATGCTGTATGTTTTTCCATGCATGAACAGTGTAGAGAGGCTCGTGCAGGCTAATTCAAGAGTTTACTGAATCGCTTAGCTGTCTTTTTCCATGCACGAGCAGCTACTCACTGTTCTTGCACAGAAAAATGACTTTATTGAATCCCGGCGTATGTCACAAAAAACATTTAAATATAGATACTTCCATACTGATGTAATACTAATTAATCCTGTTCAAAATTATTGAGCCATGTACATAACTAAAATGGAGAGGCTAACGATGAAAGTGAGAGGGACACAATGCAACATTGTAACAAAAGGCAATAAACATGCTATTACTGTTGATAACATGCAAATTTGAGATAACAGCTAGGAGAGATGATCCATTAGAGGCTATACTGAATACAGCATGTGTATGCAGGGAATGTATTTGTGACAACTGACTGAACTGTTGTATTCTCCACTTCATCAGATATAAAGAAGAAGAAATAGCAGCTACAGCTAGTATGTCACCCACATCAGAAATGGGTATGTTTTGCCATTTGTTGTCATTTGACAACCATAGACAGGAGGTATATTACCATGGAACAAGTATTAGAAAAGCATGTGCTTTATAGTTATCCTAAATAGTAATATAATAACACTCAAAATGTGCAAGTGAAAAATGACACAGATCTGATGACATTTCAGTAGTTCAAGGTCTCCATTCATAAATGGAGCATATTTACTACATGATCATAATGGGTATTTTCACAAGAAGCTACAGTGAGCACTAACATAACAGCATATAAACAACACAAGCACACAAGAAAGTGTCCTAACACAGGCCCAATCACACTGTATGATGAACTTGCATAATGACCTTATAGTAAGAAATGTTCATGTCCTACAAAGCTGTACAATGTAAACAAAAGAATTGAGTAATGCATAAATATTTGAAGGAAGACATGCAATACAAAACATTATTATTTGGAAATTAAGTAATGCCTGTGAACAATGAGTGACACCCTCACCATTTACATCTTGCCAGGCTCATATACATGCTAGGACAAATATCAGAAAGATGCATATCATCCTGTGATGGCACAGAAATAGGCATACTGTGGGTGTCATGACAAACACACTTGAAGGGCTTACAGCACTTTCCTATTGTAACAGACATGGAGGCCCTACCATGGAGAGTGATGCCATAACAATTGTGCCATAAATACTTTCTTTGTTACTTCTGTATAACACATTTATCTGACAGACAGATGTTACTGGATTCAAACCCTTGGCTATCATACTTCACATTCTATCCCCTGTGCAACTGTGAGATATGTATTGACTGCAGCTGCCACTGGACATAGCAATGGACACTGTGACAAATAAATGAAATTAATGAGTGAAGTCATAAAGTGCATTTGATGATCATTTTTACAATATGATTTTGTCAGAATGATGACAATGAAGTAACCATATAAATGTTCACACAACCATGAGCAGTACAATATCTTTGCTTTTCGCCATGAAAACCATTCCTGTTGTTTTGTGCAACAACAATGACCCAGAATTGAACCATGTTCTATCTGTGTAGATATGCTATACAAGTCATTAGTGAATGTATGTGCCACAGGAACACTCACACCCAAATATTAGCAAAACTTTTGTTTCATTGCCAGGAAATTACAAAATGAGTTTATATTTATTTCTGTAAAGTAAAAATTGACAGTAAAAACAACTTATGCAATGTTGTTAGTATGAAATCAGTACATTCATATATTGTTGCCCTTTGCTGGAATTCAACAGTAAATTATAAAAGTACACCAAATAATGACATGTTTATAAATCACAGTTGCCACAGTGGTACCTCTCAATCTCTTTGAGTAAGAAATCTGCATAAAGCCACAAATAAAAGTGGGATAAACCATACCTCTCAACCTCTTACAGCAAGAAATCTGGACAAAGCCATAAGTAACGGGGGACAAAGGCCCAAAAATGTTTAAATATTGCTCTTACAGACTTAGAAAGTAGACAGAATAACAGGTTTTGCGTTAGCATGGATTTTCTGAAGGGTATGAAGTCCTAAACTCAAATGTCTGCCATTATTTTCTAGCTTAAATCTTCAATGATTTGCTAGAAAACCACAATTTAATGAAAAATGGACAAAAAATAGGAGGCAAAAATCTGGGCATTCTGCGAAAATCTGTACAGCTGAGAGGTATGAAAACAGCCAAAAATAGGGACAATTTTTAAATATTGCTCTTACAAACTTAGAACGTTGATAGAATAACAGGTTTTAAATTAGCATGAATTTTCTGAATGGTATGGAGTTTGAAACTAAAATGTCTGTCATTATTTTTTAACTGCAGTTTTTAATGATTTGCCAGTAATTTGCCAGAAAACCATAATTTTATAAAAAAATGGACAAAAAATATCAGGCAAAAATCTAGAAATTCTGTGAAAATTTGTACAGTGGAGAGGTAAGGTGGCAGTCTTAGCATAGTTGTGAAACTCCATCTATGTTTTAAGGGGTACCTGCCTGTGAACAGTCCTAGTAAGTCAACAAGCTTTAGTGATACCTATCAACCAGGGAAAAAACTGGGCCAAAATCATGGAATGAGCTCAATTAGTGGAGTCCCGAGGTATATGTAGATTGGATTTAGTCCAGGTGCTCTCTTCCTTTCAGTTAAAGCTTCTGTCTTTAATATCAAAATCACAGTTTGGTTGTGGATATTAAATAAAATTCAGTCAGTCCTTTTTTTTGCAAAAGCTTTATTGACAAATAAGCGCTGCTTAGAAAACTGAGCAGAGTTGGTACATGCTCTTCTTATATTGAGAAAAAAGTAGGTGTGTGCCAGGCTAGGATGTCCCACTGGCCAGAGGTGTGGGTTAAGTCTTTAATGTGAAAATTTGTGACATCGTGGGAGGCCTCTATTGGTTTACATGTGGGTGGAGATACAGTGGAGTTTTCATGGAAAAAACTTTTTGTCAGGCTATAGTTATAGAAAAAAAATTTTGAAAAATATTAAGAAAGTCAAACTCATTAAAAACAGCTGATTAAGAATAGATCGTTCTTTTAAAAATTATTTAGCTCCAGTGCCTTTTAAATCAAACATAACACCTTAGGATGGTTTACTGTGTGTGTGCGTGTGTGTGTGTGTGTGTGCGTGCGTGCGTGTGTGCGTGTGTGTGTGTGTGTGTGTGTGTGTGTGTGTGTGTGTGTGTGTGTGTGTGTGAGTGTGTGTGCGTGTGTGTATGTGTGCATATGTGTGTGTGGGTCTAAGTGATGCCTCGCTTTTGGATTACCTTCATCAGATTTGCCAATAAACTCCTTCTTAAAACGTTATGTGTTGTGGTGGCTTAAAAGGGGAACAGGGTGGGGGAGCAAGGAGATTGCATAAGAATCTATCCGATGTATGCCCAAGTGAGCTTATCGATCAGGCCAGCACAGAGGGGAGTACCAGTTAGACAGTGGGTGCCACCGTAAAAAATTTCTTTAGTATCCAGCTTAATATTTAAGTAATGATTTGGGACAGGATAGTAGATGTGTAGCCATAGCAACTAACATTAAAAGAAATAAAAGGAAATAAAAAAATAATAAAAATTAAATAGCAAAGATAGCTGTGAGATTTGATGGGGAGGATTGTCTGTTTATGTAGGAAGAGCACTGTGTCATTTCGTGAGGAGGTTTGCCTGTATATGTAGGGTGGAATTTTATTGCGTGGTCTGTGGAACTCTATTAGGTCTCTCATAGATTGTCGAAAAATTACTTGTGTTAAGGTGCAAAGATAACTCCTGAATCTGTCACTCTTAACATTCCAATTTTTACAAGAGTATACTAAACATTAAAAAACAAGAAATAAGCAGCTAAAAGGAGCACCATGTGTTTTGGTGGAGAGAGCTGCCTGTCTAAGAAGGGTATCATTTCTCCATGTGGTCTGGGGAATCTAAATGAGTCTCTCACAGTTCAATGAAGCACTAGTTGAGTACCAGCATGACAATAACTGCTAAATTTAACACTGAGAGCTGAAGATATTCCCTTATCCTGGGCACGCAAACAGCTGAAAAGGAAGTGTGGAGACTGCCTAGCAATAGCCAAGAGAGATTAAACAGCAGATTGCTGCTGTGTGGAGAGAAGACCTACAACTCTGAAATGGAGTCTCTTGGCCACACTAAAAGGAAACCTCTTTGTCTATTAACCTGAAAAAAAAGTATAAAGCCAAAGAGAACAGATTTCCCAAGACATACAATGATTGTATGAATGACAGTAACAAGTGATTATTCCATAAAGGAGGGAAACAGGTCTGCATGGCTTGAAATTGGGTTAAGCAGAAGACTTCCAGTGAGTGCAGGAGTGTAAACCTCATTTTTCAATAGGAACACTGGTTTGCTGATTGAGAATGACTGCAGTGGAAGGGACCAATTAGCAAAGCTCAATCTGCCTGAGCTGCTCTGTTTTGCCATAACACCACAACTAGAGGCATATTCCTCTGTGTCCAATATGAGACCAGTTAAGAGATGGAATAAGGGTTGCTGATTGGGAAACATATATTGGAAAGGTCCAGTTAGAGAAGTAGAATCTGTCCCAGCTCCTCTGCTTGGCAATGGGCTCACCGCACAAGCTCAAGCTGAATAAGTGAACAAGGTTGACAAAAAAAAAATGAATCATTAAAACAAACAGAGAACCTAGTGTTGTATTGGCATCGTGTATGAGAGGGGAGGGTTGGTGTGAGGACATGTAATTAAACCATAATCCAATAACAAACAAGAAACAGTAAAAACAGGAAAATAAAAAGCAATTAAAAACAGACAAAAAGCATACATGATGATATTAGAAATGAAACCATTTTAAAGACTTGAATTTTTAAAAAAACCTAAAGTCACTAAACAAGGATGAAAGGCTCATGTTGCTGTAAAGTCCTCATTGAAGGAAGGAAGGGAAGAGCTGGCGGGGGGGGGGGGGTTATTATTTTAAATTTTTTGTGGTTGAGTTTTCAAAGGTACAAGATTGGAACAAGTGATTCTGCCATGTTTTGTCCTGGGAATTTTCTAGATTGAAAGTCTTATTTGCCAGCAGAGCTCCCTTCTTTCAGTTTACTCATTGGTGTTACCATTTAGTAGAGTGTCTGGAATCTGATAGAGAATGTGAAAGTAGAATTTTTTGTCCCCCATTTTCTTCCTGGCATGGATTGCCAGATGGTTGGAGGGTGTTAAATAGCAGATGTCATGATAATGTTTGGCAACCCTAGTCTTTAGCTTGTTAATTGTCTTCGCTACATAAAAGCCCAGCATTTGGAACATTGTGCCCTGTAAACCACAGTCCCAGAGTCACAAATGTCTCAGATGTTAGAGAAAAAGTATTTGTTGTTGTTGGAGCAGTAGAAATTGTCCATGTTACTCATATATTGACAGGATGTACATGGTGGATCCTTGCATGGAAAGGCCCTTCTTTAGAGCCTGTTGTGGTTCATTGTTGTTTGATGAAGTCTGTAATACTGTGACCCCTTTTGGGGCTGAACTTGGGCTGTGGTGGAAATATTTGGCAGATGGTCTAGTTCTCAGTAAAATTGGTCAAGTTGTCAATAATAATGTGACTTTTGGACAACAAAAAGCTGCAGTTAGCTACCAACCTTGATCAAGTGAAAAGTGTCTATGAAAATATCTAAACCAAGCTTGCAAACAACTCCTGGAATTCCTAACAGTAAGCCACCCAAGACTGCCCCAATTGTTTGGCATTCCAAAACCTCATAAAACCTCTTGGACCCACAGTACAGGCAACTAGTGGCAAGTGGAGGATCCATCACTGAAGCCATTGCCATCTACCTAAACGCAAGCATCAAACCACTCACAGAAAACAACTGCTCCTTCATCCTGGATTCAATAGACTTCCTCCACAAAATAAAAGATGTGACTATAAAGGCTGAATCCATTTTAGTGACGATTGATGTGGAGACATTATACACCATCCTGCCTCACTAACATTGTATAGACACAGTCATCGAGGCATACAACATGGATTATGCAGCACTACCAGTGGAGACCTCTGTCCTAGGAAGAGTCTTAGCCCTGCTTCTGAAAAACTACTTTTATAAATTTGAGGACACTGTCTAGAGACAGACCACTGGGATAGCGATGGGGTGGCGATGGCATCCTGCTTGGCAAAAACAGTGATAGGCAAATAGGAGATGAGCCATATCTATAACTCTCCTTATTTCCAACATATGGATTGCTATCTTCAATTTATAGACAACATCTTCATTATCTGGAATGGTAGCCAGGACCAACTCATGACTTCATCAACCACAACAATGGTTCCACCTATTTTCTGCACTTCACCACCAAGCAAGACCAGAACAGCATAGAATTTGTGGAACTGACCATAAGCAAGACCCTGGACAACCAAACCCTCACCAATAATCTGTACAGCAAACCAATGAAAGTGAACATGCTTCTTCACTTCAAAAGCATGCACCCACATAAGCTTAAACTTAATGTGGTTAAGTCACAGGGACTTAGAATTGCTAGACTTTCAAAGGATCTATTAAACTTCTCCAAGAACATCAAGGAATTAGAGAAGGACTTTCTGGCAAGGGGCTACAGCAGCAAGCTCCTAAAAGAGATACTTACATCAATTATCAAGGAAAAATAAGAAGGAAAATCCACTTCCTTAACCCTACACCATAACTCATCTAGAAACCTACATGAATTTACAGGAAGATCAACATATCACAAGAAATGGGAAGAGAACATTATGCTCACCTACTCCCTCAACTAGCAGGAGATTAAAAGAAACATTATTATCTATAACTGGACCATTTCTAATGAGAACCAGACCATTTGCCAAATGTTTTCACCATAGCCCAAGTTCATCCCTAAAAGAGGTCACAGTATTGGGGACTTTGGTGAACAACAATGAACCACAACAGGTTATAAAGGAGGGACCTTTCCATCCAAGGATCCACCATATACATTCTGTCAATATATGAGTGACAAAGACAATTTGTACTGCACCAATAACAGCAAATATGTTTTCTCAAACATCCAAAGCAATTGTGACTCTGAGAGGGTGATTTAAAGGCTCAATGTTCCAAAAGCTGGGCTTTTTATACAGGGAAGACAATTAACAAGTTAAAGACTAGGGTTGACAAACATTACCATGTTATCAATTACTTAACATGCTCCAACCCTCTGGCAATCCATGCCCGGAACAAGACGAACCACAACAAATTCTATTTCCACATTCTCAATAAGATTCCAGACACTCCACTAAATGACAACATCAATGACCAACTTGAAAGAAGGTAGCTCTGCTGGCAAATAAGATTTCAAGCTAGAAAATTCCCTGGACTAAACACAGCAGAATCACTTGTTCCAGTCTTGAACCTATGAAAACTCAAACACAAAAGATTCAAATAATAACCCCCCACACCCCGGCTCCTCCCTTTCTTGCCTCAGTGAGGACTTTACAATAACATGGACCTTTCATCCTTGTTTAATGACTTTAGTTTTTTTTTTTTAAATTCAAGTCTTTAAAGTGATTTAATTTCTAATATCAACCTGCATGCTTTTTGTCTCGTTTTAATTGATTTTTATTTCTTTCCTGTTTGTTGTTGAATTAGGTTTTAATTACATGTCCCCACACCAACCCTCCCCCTTTCATGCACACTGGCAGTGCAACACTAGTTTCTCTGTTCATTTTAATAATTTGCTTTCTTTTTTCAGTCAGCCTTGTTTTGTTTATTCAGACCACAATTGTATGGCAAGCCCATTGGGAACCAGAGCACCTGGGGAAGATTCTACTTTTCTAATTGGACTTTTCCAATATTTTTTTCCAGTTAATAACCTTTTTCTGTCTCTTAACTGCTCTCCTATGGGACATTGTGGAGTACACCTCTAGTTGCTGTCCTATGGCAAAGCAGAGCAGCTGGGGCAGATTGAGCTTTGCTAATTGGTCCCTTCTACTTCAGTCATTCCCAATCAAGATTCTAGTGTTAACCAGTGCTCCTGCTGAAAAACATAGTTTATGCCCCCCCCCCCCCCCGCACTGGACATCTTCCACTTAACCCAATTTCAAGCTGAGTGGACCTGTTCCCCTCCTTTATGGAATAATCTCTTGTTACAGTCATTCATACAATCATTATATGCCTTGGAAAACCTATTATCTTTGACATTGTACATTTTGCAGATTAAAAAGGAAGAGGCTTGGCGTCTTTTAGTTTGATGAACAGACTCCTTTTTAGGGTTGTGAGTCATCTCTCCCTGTAGGGGCAGTTTGTTGTCTAATCTCCCTCTGCTATTGCTAGGCTGTCCCCACACTCCCAGCTCACTACTATTTTATTGGTCCATATAATTTAATATTTTTAACTATTCAGCTGTTTGCGCACCTGGGATCAGGCAATATCTTCAGCTTTCAATGTTAAATTCAGCAGTTATTTTCATGCCAGCACTCAGGTAGTACTTCCACAGACTGTGAGAGACCCATTTAGATTTCCCAGATCACATGGGCAAATTATACCCTTCTTAGACAAGCGACCCTCCCCACCAAAACATAAGATGCTCCTTTTAGCTAGTTATTATTGCTTGTTTTTTAATGTTTGGTATATTCTTGTAAGCATTAGAATGGCAGGAGTGATGGATTCAAGAGTAATTGTTGTCCGCTAACACAGATAATTTCTCCACAGTGTATAAGAGAGCCAATAGAGTTCTCTGGACCACACGGTCAAATTCCACCCTACATATACAGGCGACCCTCCACACCAAATCACACAGTGCTCTTGCTACATAGAGAGGCAACCCTACCCACCACATCCCACAGTGCTCTTCCTATTCAATTTTGGTTTATTTTATTATTTCCTTTTATTTCTTTTAATGTTAGTAGCTATGGCCGCACATCTAATCACCTGCCCCAAATTGTTACTTAAATATTAAGCTGAATATTATTATTTTTTTTTTTTGCAGTGATACCTCCTGTTTAATTGCAACACCCCTCTCTGCTGGCCAGATCAACGTGCTCACTTGGGTGTACATTGGATAGATTCTAATAGCATCCCCCTGCTTCCCCAGTGCAATCCCCTCTTGAGCCACCACTACACATAAGGTTTTATGAAAGAGATTATTGGCAAATCTGAAAATGGTAAACCAAAAGCATGGCATCACTTAGACACACACACACACACACACACACACACACACACACACACACACACACACACACACACACACACAAATGCACACACACACAAAACCTTCCTAAGCTGTTATGCTTTGTTTGAAAGGCATTGGAGCTGTTTTTTTAAATAAAGATTTATTCTTAACCAGCTGTTTTTAATAAGTTTGACTTTCTTAATATTTTTTTTCTATAAAGATATCCTGACAAAAAGTTTTTCCACAAAAACTCCTCTGTATCTCCACCCACACGTGAACTAGTAGAAGCCTCCCATGACATCACAATTTTTTGCAATAAAGGCTTAACCCACCCCTTATGGCCAATTGGAGTTCCTGGCCTGGCACACACCTACTCTTTTTTCAATATAAGCAGAGTATATACCAATTCTCCTCAGTTATCTAAACAGTGATTATTTGCCAATAAAGCTTTTGAAAAGAACAAAGACTGTGCATTTTATTTAATATCCACAACCAAACTGTGATTTTGATCTTCAAAGCAGAAGCTTTAACTGAGAGGAAGAGAGTACCCAGTCTAAATCTGATCTACATGAACCTTGGGACTTCTCTTAAGTGAGCATACTCCATATTTGTAAAATAATTACACCATATGATTGTGTTGCAATAAATATGTATGAGGTAAAAGTGGTGGGGAGGCTTCTTCCACTGTAAGTGCACACATTATAACAGTTGTGGATAGTGTTCATGCATAATAGCATAAGGGCATACAATGCATACAGTCAATGTGGATTTAGAATACCTGACTATGTGACGACAGAAGCTACATGATATTGTGAAGAATGAATGTACCACAGTGCACATGTTGCTACAATTTTGCTATATTTGTATATTTAAAGCCATGACATCATGTTATTACTGCAATGGATATGCATGTCTTTAAATTCTATAAAATACTGATGATATACTCTTATTTCTCACACAACATTGGCTGTATCTAGGCATACACAAACTCACATAATGTCTAATGCAGTCACCAAATGTTGGCTTTCAGCTTTGATCTTGCACATTTTAATAGATGACACCACCATTGTTTAATATGGTGATGTTCTTCTGAAAAGGAAAAATGGTGGCTGTAGAGCACAGTAGCAGAACACAGATACACATCACGTATGCATTAAAAGCATTCTCTGCACTGCACAACAAAAAAATGAACACAGTTACAGTAATCAAGCCCTGCTGGATTCAAACCACCTGCCTATTTAGTTACAAAGTCTATAGAGCACAATATCAATAGCCATTGCTAGAGGATAAGTCCTACTCCAACAGTGATGTAGTTCATTCTAGAAAACATGATGCAACTAATATGTTTCTAAAAGTGGGTATTGCTTGGAGAAATTTATAGAGTAGCCCACTCCTGGTGGAAATATGTCTCCTAAGTGGAACTTTTGGGTTTTGTCACAGAACCAATTGTACATGACAGTACACGTAACCATACTATTTAAACAATGTTGATGTGAATCTCCCAATCTATCTAGCTGCAGAACTTGGAAAGCAGTGTATCAAGGGCAAGCACCACTGGAGAAGATTGGTATTGTCAGAGATGGCACTTACGAAAGAATGACCTTATCATGGTGTTGTTGAGAAGACATTTGTGGTAAAAGTGGGATGAATATATGGAGGAGTACTCTCCCAGGATAAACTCTTCTCTTGAGTGGAAGTAGGTACAGCATGGCTGTTCAGGACGCTATATGCATCTGACATTTTAGCTAGATGCTCAAGTTCTACACTGCCATATTTGAACCTCCAGCCTTTCTAGTAACACAATCTAGAAATCACATTATCAGCCTCAAGCACTACTGGAGAAATCTGTTGTTACAGTGAGACACTGCTCTTATGGAAGGATGATCTCATCATTGTGTTGCAGAGAAGGTGTGTGTAGTAAAAGTGGATGGGGGAGTCGTCTCTCAGATTGATTTCATCCCCAGAGGGGAAGAAAATACAACATGTCAGTTCAGGAAGCTATACACACCTGACATTAAAACCACACATTGAAATTCACCACTGTTAGATTTGAACTTCCTACCTAGTTAGTTACACAATCTAGAGAATGCAGCATGAGCGGCAATTGACACAGGCATGTCTGACTTTTGCAGAGAAACAATGCAATTATAAAAGGATGACCTAATGACTGTGTTGCAGAGAAGATATTGGTGTTAAAAGTGGGATAAAGTACAGAAAGAGCTATGTCCAAAGTTAAAGTTTTCTCCTGAGTGGAAGTGGACACAGCACATCTGTTGTTAAAGATTTACTTAATTGAAACTAGCACCACACACACACACACACACACACACACACACACACACACACATGCTCACAGTTGTCAGATTTGAATCACTTTCCTAACTAGCTACACAATCTAGAGTATGCACCAACAGGGAAACTCACTAAGGGCTACAGGAGAAATCTGACTCTTAAAGAAATAGTGCATGCACTTACCACAGAATGACCTCATCCATGTTTTGCAAGGAAGATGTTTATGTTAAGCATAAATCACCCTTAGTGATTCTCCCTGCTCGTGATGGAATGCTTTTGCAAATGCTTTCATGTTACACTATTCAAATGCTATGCTAATGAAATGTTGTAATTGGAAATAAATACAGACATTTGGATTAAAACATATGACAAGAATGTAACATTTATAAAATAATAATTTCACATACAGCTGTAATTGAACCCATAATACTGTGTCAAAGCATTAGTCTACAAACAGGGAAATTATGTTGGCACACTGTATAGGAAATTTAGGTTAATTACATCCATTTGCCAAATAACTGCTGGAGTAACTGTTTCAAAGCAGTACATTTACTCCACCTTTACTTTATATTCCTATAGTGAAGCAGACTTAGGCATGTTTGCACAATGTGAACATTATTTCAGCCGAAATTAAAATCCTCAGCTTTTGTCATAGGAAGTTAAATGGCATTCACCATCAGTGAGCAGTGGTGCATGATGCCAACCTCTATGCAAATGCTGAGGATAAAACATGAAAGTTTTTTTGATGGGCCATTTCTGGCTCTGTAATGGTGTTGACATTGCTCCCCAGTGCATGAAATGCCAGTTGCATTGGAAAGAGCCTTGGCCAAATAATTACAAGACTCAAACTTATAGTGCTACCCTGTATAATCCTCCACAGCAGCCTCCAGCTATAGCACTTCACAAAGACTGCAACAAAATTCTGGACTCCTCAGCACCCCACCTTTGTGCTGTAAATGGACCGCCATCCCTGCCCATGTCAGACAAATCTGTAGAATTCAAGCTAGAAATAAGTGTCTGAATTGGCACCCAATTCAGATCTGGCATGTAACAGCTTGTGTGCAAAGATGCACATCCTTACCATCTGTAATTATGCAAATGAAAGCACAGCAATGGCTTGGTAGACACATTGGCACCAGTTATATCAGAAAGCACAGAAGTGTGAAATATGGCAGTGAGATTTGGTTATGTGTGATGCTCACACATTTGACACATGTTCCAGTGTTAAGCAATGAAATATTTTATGGTGTTTGTCATAAACATGGCTGGTTGAAGAGGATAAGGCATGATGTGTAACATATTGGGCTGTTAGGACTTACACACTACTAAGTTTGAATAGTGATAACTAGTACTTGAATCAATGAGAAAAAATACTGAATTGTTAACTTTGCTTATTAACTGTCAGTGCCAAGGGTGAGCTTCTTTTTAGTTTGGTAATTAAAGGTTTACTGATGTAAGAATTAACGGAGCTATACTTAAAAGATGCCAGTATGTCTCTGACTCTACTTAGTCATGAGACTGCATTTCTATGTAAAAGACAGTATTTGTGTTAGCACATACATTTCAGATGCATGCAGTTGCATGACCTGAGTAATGCAAGGTGGGTATGTTAGATTCACACTTCACAAGACTTACTGTCCTAAACAAACTTGTGATACACGATAACTCATAATTATACTAATACTAATACTACTACTAATAATAATAATATTAACAAAAATGTCATATGCATCATAGAGATCCAAGTGCATTCTAAAGTAAATATACTCATTGTCATGTTTAACATAATTTACACATTTTGTTGGGTTTGTATGGCAAGCAATAATTACACATTTTTGTCATACACATTGTAATGATACCCACTAGCATTTAATGTTATATTCATAATCAAATGTTGTGACAGATAGTATTCTGACCCCACCCCCATAAATTATCTGTAAACTGGATTCAAACTCTCCATCAGCTGTCCTCTTTTTCCTAAGATCAATACACATACACATTCTGTTACAGAGAAAGTTACATGACAGGTGCATTTTCTTCACTGCATACTATCTAGATTGCTGATTGCAGCACTCCAGTACCAGTCTCATTTGCATTACAGAAGCTTGCCCAAATTAAATGTTCACTTTGTCCATAAGAAGATAACTGTGTTTGCATGCTGCTGAGAAGAGCACAAAAGCAAAAAAGCATTACAAAAAAGAAGTATTTGACAGAGAAAAAAAACAGAAATGAAAATTAATTTAGTCAAAGTGTGCACGTAGCTATGACCAGAGCAAGAAGAGCATTACAGTAACATATTCAGCCTTCTCAAATCTCCTTGACACATCAGAAATTGAATTTCTGACATACATTATCAGAACATTAGTTATTGCCAATTAATGTAAAAGTGGACAGACAACAACCCACATATTGCTAGAAATACTGAGAATAGTTGAGTTTTAAACAACAACATAATGATATAAAAATGTGTGTAAATATATATTCATACCCCCTTCTGTAAAAGTATCAGTTAACTGGATTCAAACCATGCAGTACCTTGCATTTTTCTATAAACTGACTTTGCTTAACACCTTGTGCCACAATGAAAGTGACCTGGCAGGTGCATTTTCTTCACTGATTACTGTCTAGAGTACTAAAGGCCATGCAGCTGCACCAGGCTTGTTTGCACTATAGAAGGCAGCTCAACCTCAATGTTTCATGTTTTCTATCAGAAATACACTTTCATTGCTAGGGACCACTGCCAGTAAAATGAGCAGGATGCCAAGCAGTGTGCACATTATGAAGAGAAAATAATAAAAAAATAATTAAAAACAGGACACATTCTGAAACAAGTAGTTAAAATGCACAGTTCTGATGTTTCCTCAACTTGATCATATGTTCCTTAAAGATCAGTAGTTTCACAGAAACAGCACTATCTCTGAAATTTAACTCCATGACACCAAGACATTTAAGACATAAACCTCAGATTAGTATCAGTATTTGCCACAGACAAATGCATATACTGTGAAGGAAAAAAAAGTAGGTTGCATATACCCAAGATGTGATATAGTATCAAATGACATTACTGATGCAACAGAAACAAGTTCTAAGGTCATCCTGTGAAATTAACAATTCGTTGTGTGGAAGCCTGTGATATTGGCAACAGTTAAACCAATCTTTCCTTATACAATATAAAATAAAAAATTGCAACACTACAGCTATTCTTTTCTCTTTATTTTATTAGCATCATTCCCTTATCTATGCTTCTCTAAGATGACTGATAAATGATTTTCCTTGTAGTTCATATATGTTTCAGTGAATACTGAAATTCTTAAGATATTGATGTAAAATTTATTCAGAGACACAACATGTTGTCATAACAAATTCATACAAATGCTAGGAATGTTGCTTTCCTAAGTCAGTCGATGTACTCACTGACTTTCTTGTCAGACTCTTCCTCCTGATACACCCTCAGTAAGTATACATCAAAGTTGACTGACTGTGAAACTTTGATTACTCCTGCAGTCAGACTAAGCATTCACAATTGCAAGCTCATAGCATGTAACACCATACTGCACTGCTAGGGCATGTGCACACAATCATGTAGGTCCTTACACCATGTTTATCTGCCCTGCATTTAATGCAGATTGTGAAATCCATGAGTGCACCTCATTTGCATACCCACCATGCTGAGAAGGCTGAATCTGCAATATATAATGGTAACTGTGTAAGTAAGTAACTTGTATCATAATAAGGAAGACAGATAGATCTCAATAATGCTGTTTGCTTGAAAACTTGTTTCTAGTTTAACAACTATCATGCTGCAAAGATATGTTGTTTTTTTACAAAATGATTTATTTTGCACTTACTGATGGACTGCATTTTACTAAGCAACTATTGGTTTACTGACTGCATTTTTCTCACTAGATGTTGGCATTCTCATGTGCATCAGTTATTTATTGACCATTAAAATATGTTTTAATAATGTTAATTAGCATTTAATGGGAAGTTTAATTGAAGAAACTGACCACTTAGTGCATAAGACTGTTGTATTACTTATTAGCAAGGTAGAGGGTTTTTGCATTATTAGCACATACAATTGTGGTAAGCCTGTGATGTATACCTGACTGCTGTCCCTGGAAGTGTATGTCTCATAAAAGTGTTAGATATCTATTTTTCCTTTAAAGATATAAATTAATTTTGTTAATGCTTCAATGTACTATAGAGTTACAGAAATGTTTGTCCTCTTAACAATTTATTTATAAATTAATTTCTTTGTTTGGCATTTGGAATAGGTGAGAGAATCTGCATTTAGTTGTGCATACTCATATGGAGCCTTACTTTTTTGTGTATATTCTATATGATGGCCAGATGCATTCATAGATGTCTGTTTAACAATCCATTTTGATTATGTTTGTATATGTTTACATTTTATATTTCCTTTCATACAGAGCTATGTCATCCAAGACACATGCTATACAGTGACAGTCAAAATGAAGTTATCATTCATGTGCTACATTTTCGTTAGAGTAAGGAAGAGGTGATAAGTCTTCCTGTGACCGTATCTGGGAGTAGGTGGTGAATGATGTGAATGCTGTCAGAGGCCAAGGATGTACATATTCCAAAATAAGACACAGAGTTAGTGATATGGTCACACAGACTAAAAAAGAGAACCTAATCTCTATACTCATGTATACAATGGTAGAAACATTCGTCCTCCCATTTCATCACGTTACATATTAAATTGTTATTTGCTATGATTCCCATTGATTTTGGTGATGAGGCTGTGCATAATTTCTTATGCATAAACACAGGTATGTGTGGCAGAGAAATAGAAACAATTTGTGAGTTACTTGAGATTGTTTTAAATAATGTATTTATAATTCAGGATTGTGTCTTCCATCAAAAAACTGACATGGCTATAGGCACATCTATTGCCAACACATATGCAACTATTGCTAACACATATGCAACTATTGCTGTAGAAAAATGGGAGGAAGAATGTGTCTATCATTGTATACATGAGTATAGAGATAAGTTTTCTTTTTAAGTGTTTTATTGATGACAGTTTTTGTTACTGAGTGAAGATGATTCTCAGCTGTTTTCATTTATTGATTATTTGAAACACACTAATGATTTTTTTGGAATTTACAGCAACATATTCCGAAGAGAATATTAATTATTAGACATTAGTTTAATAAAGGATAGGTCTAATAGTATTACTTTGTTCTTTAGAAAAGAGGTTCAAATGAATAGATTTACCCATAGGACTAGTATGCACCCCCCACATTCATTTAAAGGCATAGTTAAAAGCCAGTTTCTGAGAGCCAGCAGACTAAATACTGATAGCATACAATGTTGTGATGAATT
Source organism: Protopterus annectens (assembly GCF_019279795.1). Classification (NCBI taxonomy): domain Eukaryota; kingdom Metazoa; phylum Chordata; order Ceratodontiformes; family Protopteridae; genus Protopterus; species Protopterus annectens. The sequence continues at coordinate 1,442,983,487 of NC_056728.1, read as the reverse complement.
AGATGAGATGACAAAAAGTTCAAAGAACATAGCCATGAACATAGGTTATTGCAGGATGTGAAAACTTATGTCTTGGAGAACAGATGTTCTGTTGCAAAACCCTATTTTACAACTAACAATATAAACATAGGAAACAATACAGGCAGTATATGGCCAAATTATATGCAATAGTTTACTAGTTACAGTAGGAAATTTGATGGGATCAAGAATATAATAACAAAAACTTGGAATATTTTGGAAACTATGCCTAAGATCAGTAGGGATAGTAGGAGAAAAAAACACATTTTGAATATAGGAAATCTCCTAGATTGAAATAGTGATTATGTTATAAAGATATGTCTATTAGTCACCCTCAATTAATAAACAAAATGGGTGAGTTTCCCTGATACAGTTGTAAGTGTTGTAATGGCATAATAAAAGATAATGAATTTATACATGCCACAACTAAGAGGAAAGCTGTGTTTAATTGTTATGCAACATGTAATACTTCTAATATTGTTTATCTGGCTAACTGTGTCAGATGTCCTCCCTTTTATATAGGAAAGTGTACAAAAGGTTTAAAGAGAGAATCACAGAACAAAAATCAGAAATACAGGGGGGGGTGATCAGCAATGCACTTGCCAAACATGTAGGTGATAAAGGAATAGAGCACAGGTTCCTTTTAGGGTGATAGATATTAGATATAAAAACAGAAGAGAGTGACTTGAATAATACTCACTTGTGTATGAATGGATTTTACATTTAGAGGCAGACCATGCACCTGGGCTGAATATGGCTGTTAGTATTTAACCTCTATTAAGAAGGAAACAATATTTTTTAAAATGAACTTTTAAGATGAATGCTTTTGATAAAATGATTTTATGACGTATAGCATATTTTTATTAATTATTAGACTTTTGAAAATTTACAAGTTGGTGAATTCATTATTTTTCCTTGTAAATGTTCTAGTTGTTTAGTTAATTGTTTGAATGTGTTTTATGACTAGGGCTGTGTCACATGTTTTTTTAAATTTAAGTGTAACTGTGATTGTTTATTTTAATTTGCACAAATTGATGAAGGGTTATGCCCGTAAGCTCTCTGAATTTTGACCAAACTTTCTTTTATTTGGATATATTCTGTGTGGTGGATACTTGGAGTTTTCATTTTTGGTGAGGGTGCTTACATCACCCATGCAGAGTTGCCAGATGTGGTGTGGGATTGTGCACAAGTCTGTGGACACATGACTATGCTGAATGGAGAACATGCTGTTCAACATTGTATGTCAGACAGGTCATAGGCCAAGACATCAGCCACAGCAGCCAGAGGTGCAGTGATGGAACAGTGCTATCAGTCCAGTGGGTGATGCCTTGAGTAACAATGTCACCATGCTGACATCTATGGGACATTGATTCCCCCACCCCTTCCCCAACCAAGGTGTTCACCCCCCCATTTGTGTCTTCCACTGACCCTGTCCTTGTCTTGTAGGTCTTGTTTTTCTGCAAATGCTTCCACACCTTTCCAACTTGCCTCCTGCAGAATTGCCTGTGTTCCCCCCAACATTCCACTCTCTCTTTTAAAAAAAGGCACCTGTTCTAAAAAAAAGATATTGTCCCATACATAGTTCTCCATGTCTCAAATGTGTCTACTTGACACACCTAATTAGCTCCAAATGGCCTCACAATGCAATTATGTTGTTGTCACCCCTTTTTCTGGAGGTGACAGTCCAAATACATCTTAAAATCTGTACATGTGCCCAGTGTTTACTGTTGAAGACACTGACAACTATGGTTCCTCCCTACATCCTTCCTGCGCATTCCTACCTTCTTGTCACTTTGTTTTTCCCCCTGCTAACTCCCCATTTCACTACTGTCCTATCATTCCCTTTTTTCTTTTCTTTAAAGAACCATTACACAATGGTGAGCAAAGCACACCATTACTGAACAATATTAAGCAATAGTAGGATAAGTGAAAATATGTAAAACTGTAGTAGAGAAACTTTTAAAAGTCATGTTGTTATGCTATTTCAAACCTGGTACCATTGGACCTTTAAACCAAAGCATTAAGCCATTACACCACAGAGTCAGTTAATGTATAGCTGTATTCTAATAAATATATACCAATTTCTATATTTTCCACATTTAAGCATGTTTGCGAGACTCTGCTTATCATGTGCCATTGCTTAGTAATGTAATAATGCATTAATATGCAGTTTTCTCCGTTTGCAGCTGTGCACTGCATGTGGAGACATTTCTAAGGGTTTAGACTGGAGTGCAGATGGCCCTGGGTTCTAATCCTGGACATGTATATTTTAATGCTATTATTGTGACACAATAAAACTCAAGGTGGAACTACTTTTTTTTAATATTGTCACAGATTTGTAAATGGTGCTTGTATGTTGGTTACCAGCATGCAAAGCAATGTATTTGTTTTAAAGTGTCTGTGCGATGATAGGAACACACTACTTCAGATGTATTTGACTATGCTATTATTGCTATTTGTGGGAAACACATGCTGTTTTGGATGTAATGCTTTCTAGCCTGCTACAGTGTAACTATTTCAACTGTCATCCTACATTCTCTGTCACATTTTCCCTATTTATTCTGTCTTATGTGGCATCTAATGGCTGGTAGCACAAAACATGGAAGCCAGTACAATATGCTGCAAAACAAAGAAAAGTATCACTGTTTTAACACACAGGGCTACACAGTAAGTTGAGTATCACCTAGTGTAAAGCATAATCAACAAAAATTGTTAATTGGAGTGCGGGCACACCGATATAAACACCTGCAGCTTCATAAAGTGTCATGAAGGGTGTGGTCCTGGTTTAGCTCAACAGATCAGGCCCCCACTTTACATTTTTATTCCTGATGGTACCGGGCTCAAAATTGGAATCATGTAATCCTTTGATTTTTTTCATTTGGATATGTATCTACAGTTTGTAATGTTGTTTAACAGCGACATATATTTTTTCAATTTACGTCTTCATGTGCAGTGCACATCATGGAGTGTAAAATCCATACAAAATAAATTAATAAGCTCCTCTATGCCTTTGCCATTGCTTGGTGATGCTGTGCATCACACACCATCACACAATAAATCTGTAAAGAAAAGAAATAGAGAAGATAGGAAAGTGGTGAAATGGGGTGCAAGCAGTGGGAGAAACAAAGTGACAGGAAGGTAGGAATGTGCAGGATGGGTGTAGGGAAGAACCATAGCCATCCATTTCTTCTACAGTAACAACTGGGCACATGAGCACATTTTAAGATGTATTAGGACCTTCACTCCCAGAGAGAGGGGTGACACCAACATACTTGCATTGTGAAGCCAATTAGACCATATTAGGTGTGTTGAGTAGACACATATGAGAAACATGTATGGGACAGTATTTTTTGGGGGGGCACAGGTATCCTTTTTTTATAGGAGAGAGTGGAATGTTGGGGGAAGAACATAGGCAAGTCTGGGACAGGTAAGTTGGGAAGGTGAGGAAGCATTTGCAGACAGACAAGACATACACGCAAGAACAGGGTCCATGAAGGAAACAAGAAGAGGTGAACACCTTGGTTAATGTGGGGAAGGGGGATTTGTGAGCCAGTGGACATAATGTTTGGTGAAAGTGAGACTCAAATCCCCACCCAACAGACTGTCATCACTGTTACCTCACTGTGCCGATGGCTCCCAGGCAGTTCAGCTCGGATGACAATATCACTGCCCCTGCCTATCCCTCAGGGGGAACCGCAGCCCTATCATCTGGGACAGAACTACCTGAGGGTGCAGGTAGAACTGGGTATGCATGGGGGGTGCTGCTATGCTGCAGCCCAGAAATGTTAGGACTCGATTCTGTAGCCAGTGTGGGGTAAGTAGGTGGCTTAGGGACAACTGTCCTACCCTGCCATGCTGTACTAATATGTAATGCTATAAAAATCAAATAATTAAATGCACATAACATAGAATAATGTACAATGGCACTTTAGTGAAATTATTATAATGGTAAATACGATAGCACACATAATATAATACAGATATAATAAAACAGAATGATAAAAAAGAGAGAAAGTGTGGGGTGAGAGAAAACATAAAAGAACATTAGTAACTGCAGAGATAATATATAAAGCTTCCTACAAATTATTTACAATATTATGTTGCATTTCACAAATAAGAAGACCAAATGCTAATCAACCCCTTTATTACGTTGAATGCTACCCTTTTACTAACACAGACACACTATACTACAGATCAGATAGCATCTTGAACATATGCAAGTACATGTATAATGTTAACATTTGGTAGGAAGGTCTGCACCTTCTGCTGCTGTCATTATGAATAGGGTTACTACTCAGTTTTACTGTAGACAGCCTAAAACATTATTTCGAAGTACTGCCCTTATATATGTGGAGTGTGTTTTCCAAAACATAAGCAGGGACCAATGTAATAGTACTGTACTTTCTAATTGGCATATGCAACAATGGCAGCACTTTTCTCTTTTATACTGTTATAAGTACAGGTTCGCCATTATAATGTTATCAATTTTCAGCAAGATCTTGCTGTATCTGGTGTACAACTAATGATTTACATTGTGATATGTATGTCAACTGTAATGTGTCCTTTGCAGTTTGCAAGTGTAGTTTAACAAATGGCAACCACTATCTACCCTGTAATACCAGACTGTTTTCATATACATACTAATGCATGCCCACTATTGCATTACAATTAAAAAATGCATACTCACAATGATACAAATGTTTAGCAGAATAAGCTGGATTTACTCCTAATTGTATAATACCATATAGACCCTTAAGTCATGTTGTGGAAAAATAATGGCGAAGGTAATACTGGATAAGTTATTGTCAGAACTGGATAGGTTGGGACTTGAAACCATATATCAGCATGCATATGTTGAAAACAGATCTATTGCCACCTGTGACGTGATGTTGTATAACTATATAATAACAGCTATGAATGAAAAAGTGTGCTGTGATGTAATTTATATAGATCTGACTTCAACATTTGACAGGGACATACACAAAACACTGACCAATAAATTAATACAACTAGGTATTGAATTACTCTTGATATGATAGATAGCTGCATGGCTTACAAATAGGACATGGCAAGTATCATACAGTGACTGGACAGGTGAAATCCTTGGTTACAGTCAGGGTGTCCCACAGGGGTCTGTCCTAGGTTCATAGGTTCTTAGGTAGGTACTAGGCTATTGGCCCTAAGGCCTATATAAGCCTAGCCAAAAGGTACCCTGGCTTTCACCACCCAAGAAAATTATTTTCCTGTGCCACTGTCGAGCAGAGCCACAGAAGTGATCCCCGGGGTGAATTTCCTATCTCCCATCCAATCATCAAGATTTTTCTTGAAGAGTGCTAACGAGGAGATTTGTTTGATATAGATAGGTAGTTTGTTCCACAGTATGGGAAATCTCTGGGAAAGGAATCTATCTCTCCAGCATGTTCTGTTTATTGTAGTGACAAGGTTTAGGTCCCTAGAGCATGTAGCTCAGAGGGATTGGGATTTCTTTAAGTGGAGCATGTCCAAAAGCTCTGGGTTTGATATAGCTGTATGTGTTAGGCAGAGATTGCCTCTGAGTAGGCGATATCCGTTGGAGTAAAGTTGCAGTTTTTTAAGACGGTCTGCGTAGGGCATCTGTTTGAGGCCAGCAAACCTCTTTGTGAGGTATTTCTGTGGCCTTTCCAGTTGTTGTAGACGTCTTGTGAGGTACATACCAAAAGGGGCATTTTACTCTATAATGGGTCTAATGAGTGACAAGTAGAGGGTAACAATGACCTCTTTTTTCCTGGATGAGAAACCTTTTGTGATGAGGTGTGCCACGTAGAATGATTTCCGGACTACTGTGGTGATGTGATTATCAAAGGAGAGACTACTGTCCACCTGTGTCCCAAGGTCTCTTATTACACTTTCGGTGTTAAGTAGTCTACAGCCTATGTGGTAGTTCATGGGTACAGAGTTTTTACCAAAAGGGATGACAATGCACTTTTTGGCATTGAGCTTGAGGCCATGGCTTTGACACCATGCATCTGTCTCAGTGAGGCCCTTTTGTAGGATGTCCACATCTTTTGGAATTTTGATTATGGCTCCTAATTTGCAGTCATCTGCAAACTTCATTAGCTAAACACCTTCTGTGTTAGCCTGTACTTCAGAGAAGTAGATACCAAACAGGAGAGGACCCAGGACTGAACCCTGTGGTACTCCACTTGTCATTGCTCTGAAGTTGGATTTGGAGTTTGCTACTTTCACAGTGTGGGTTCTGTCAGTGAGCCAGGTGGCAACCCAACTTGTGACATAGGGATTTCTACCTAGTTTAGTGAGTTTATCTATAATTCCAGAGTGGGGGATGTTGTCGGAAACCTTGACAAGATCTAGATAGGCAATGTGAACCACCTTACCCTCATCTATGGCTTTGGTGACCGCTTCAAAGAAGTCTATCAGGTTTAGGAGACATGATCCGCCTTTTACAAACCCGAACTGGGAGGGGTCCTGAGTTTGGAGATTACCGGTGTCATTGTTTATAAGAACCATGATGATACATTCCATAGCCTTGCAGACCAGGCTCATCAGGCTAATGGGGCAGTAGTTTCCGGGGTTCATGGTGGCTCCCCCTTTGTGGAGTGGGATAACCGTTGCTGTGCACCATTCAATGGGCACATAGCCTGAGGTTAGGCTATGATTGAACATGGTACTTAGGTGGGGTGCCAGTTCATTCTGTATTTCATGTAGAATGCAGCCTGGGATGTTGTCAGATGCTGTGTTCTTGGCTTTGAAGACTGTGTTTTTTACCTGTGCAGCCGTGATTAAAGGAACTTTGCATTCTTCCGGTATAGAGATGGGCCCTTTAGAGGATGAGAGGGAGATAAAGTTAGCACTGAATCTATCTGCCAGAATGTTGGCAATATCAGTTGGTTCTGTATATTTAGTGCCATTGTGCTGTAAGTCAGAGCAGATCTGAGTGTTGCCATTGAGATTCTTGACATAGCTATAGAATGTTTTGTAGTTGTGTTTAGAGTCAGTGGCGATTTTGTTTTCGTAACTTGCTTTGGAGGATTTTATGAGGGATCTCAGCTTCTTACTGAGGCAGACCAGGGAGTTCCTCCAATCATGGAATTTTACTCTTTTTTGCAACAGTTTCTTTCTTCTGTTGTAGATGTTGTTTATGGCAGGGGACCACCAGATTGGCTTCCTTTTTTTGGAGGATAGCATCTTGGTTCTGTTAGGGATTGCATGATCCATGCACTTGTGTAAGTGCTTATAAACTGCATTTGTGTAGGATTCAGCAGTCATACCTCTATTGTCTGTCAGCATGGGTGTCGTGAAGTTTGTCACTTCTGTCTTAAGAAGCGTGAAATTGGCTTTGGAGAAATTTTTTACAGTGGTTTCAATAATGGGGGTGGGGAAGGGATGTGGATGTCTGGGGTGATTATCTTGTGGTTGGATCTGACCAACGAGGAATTAACCTCTTGTATGGAGCACTGGTTGCCCATCTTGGTAATAACCAGGTCTACGATATAGCTGCATTGGAATTTATGAATTCCAGAAAATGTTGAGCACAAGAGTTGGTACATGAGTAGTTTTCCCAGTTAATGGCAGGGTAGTTGAAATTGCCCATTATTAGGGTGTTAGGTTGTATCCTAATATTTTCCAATGTATCAAGAAATGAGGAGTGGGAATCCTTGGGCATGGTGGGGGATCTTTAGCAAGCTACAGTTTGGATTGTGTTCTTGCCCAGAGTTAGTTGCACTTGAATAATCTCGGATGCATTATTCTGAGCCACTAGCCTGGATGTGTGGATATCCTTAATGAATATGGACATGCCTCCGCCTTTAGTGTTTCGGTCCAGGTTCGTTGGCCGAAAGGTGTGTTAGAATTATAGCCTGCTAATGCAGGGGTACTCTCTGGAGCCTTGAACCAGGTCTCTGTCAATGCATACATGTCAATGTTCTCCATTTTAAGGAGTGCCTTGAGTGAGTGCATTTTGAGGTTTAGACTTCTAGCATTGAGTAGCAATACCCCCAGATTCTGCTTGCTTGTACCTGTTATGGTGGTGAGTTTGTCATTTGAACCTTGCCTAAAAAGGCACTATAGGGGTGACTAGAGCCTTAGCCAGTATCCGGAATCCCAGGGGCGACAGGTGCAGGCCATCTCTGGCAAAGCATCGTGGTCTGTGAATCATGTCATTCCCAGGCAGACAGATACTGGATCCCCTTAGAATGACACCAGAAGCTTAGCCAATTGTTGAAGTCAATCATTTTGTCCTTGTACTGTGGTATTATTCTGGGTGATGGCAGGGTGCTACTCAGGGTTAGGGTCATACCTGCCTGGGCTACAAGATCAGACAGCTCCTCCATGTCCCTTTTCATGTAGTTCAGGGATGTACGTCTCAGGTCATTCACACTAACATGGACAATGAAAGAGTGATATTTGTACTTGTTGTGGAGTGACTTCAGTGCATGCATTTTGTGGCAGATCCTGGCACCGGACAGGCAGCTGATAGTAACTTTCTCCTTGTTTAGCTTGGTGAGTGGAACATCATTGTGCCTGACTATAGAGTCACCTATGACAAGAGTGTTGGGTATGTTGTTATGCCTTATGGGCTGTGGTTGAGTGGCACACTGAGTTTGTGGGCTATGTGTCATTTGGCTTGTGTTGAGGGCTGGAAATTGCTTGCTTTATTGCTTTGGAGGTCCCTGTTGCTTCGGCAGGTTTTTACTGAGAGCCACCGCGAATGTAGGTGTGTGTTTTGTTTCTATGTGTGTTTTTGGTGGTGTAGGTTTTGAGGGACTGTGGCGAGTGTGGTGTGATGCAAGTTTTTACCTTCTCTTGACTGTTTAGTCCAGTCTTGGGTGAAGAGAGCTTTGCTTACAGTTTGGCTATATAAGTGCATCTCTCACAGTTTGTAGTGTTTGGTGGTAGGAGGAGATGGTTGTCTGTGTACATGAGGCAGTTGCTGCATTGCCCCAAGATGCCCAGATTCATCAGGTAGACAGGAGAAAACATTGGGAGCTGACCCTTAGACATGCCTGGATAGGTGCTTATTTGTTAAGTAGTAGAAACTGTTTTCCTCTAGACTAGTGAGGAACATTGAGTGCTGTAGTAATTTGCAGCTTATTTAGTGCTTACAACGAGTTTTGAACAAGTGCTGAGCTTAAGTACTAGAAACTGTTTTCCTCTAGACTAGTGAGGAACATTGAGTGCTGTAGTAATTTGTAGCTTATTTAGTGCTTACAACGAGTTTTGAACAAGTGCTGAGCTGAAAGAAACAGACGTGAGTGCTAAGACTAAAAAAACGGCTAGTTCTAAGAAACAAAATTAAGCTAGAAGGCTTCCCTACAACACAGAAAGGCTTGGGGGCTCAGAAGCCCACAAACAGTCCTGGACACAGCATATCTGTATCCAGACTAGACTACCCACAGGAAAGGCAGGAAACAAGCTTAGACTTTTTTTAAGTGGTAAGAGAGAAAGGAGGAGCAGAAACTAAGTGGATTTGCCTTTTCAAATGTTCTCCCTGTATTAGGTAGAGTGAAGTAATAACACTAGACTGAGAGGAGTGTCCCAGATCAAATTTACAGTAGGGGCGGGCAACTGCAAAGCCACCAACTATAAGAACAGCATGCAAATAGGGAGGGTGGGTGAGAAACAAACTACAGAAATGTTTCTCACAGCAGAAAAGCAGCAGTCAGCCTTTAAATGAAAGTTTTAAACAGATAAAAGAGCCTCTAGAGAAAGCTTTTAACTGCAAACAAGTTATCAAAATCAAACAACCCAAACAGATGCTTAATAAAAGTGGACAATTTCCATTTAATACCTCACACACAGTGAAACTATCTAGAAAAGCATGGAGAAGACAAAGTGCTATAAATAACTTGAAAAAAATAAGAAAAAAAAAACAGGATACTTAATGTTATATATTATAGATCCAAGTTTGCGCAGTGTCCTTCCTTCAATTAGCTCAGTGTAAAATGGCAGAAACACCCACAAACTTAACTTTTTAGGTAACAGAAAGTTGAATCCTGAGACAACTTAAAAAAAAGCTCAAAAGAACCAATGAGGTGCTTACTCTAAGCTGTAGTCCAGTTGACCCAGTCAGCTAATGACCTTAAACAATCCTCTCTCACTGAAATGCCTAATGGCTTTGGCTAAACCAAGATGCCCTTGAACATGTGCTCAGACACACTGACTTCACAAACACTAGGTCCAGACACAAGCCTGAATATGGACAATGCTACAAATATCCACACTACTTAGGTAGAAACAAACTGCAGAAATGTTTCTCACAGCAGAAAAGCAGCAGTGAGCCTTTAAATGAAAGTTGTAAACAGATTAAAGGAGTCTCTAGAGAAAACTTTTAACTGCAAACAAGTTATCGGAATCAAACAACCCAAACAGATGCTTAATAAAAGTGGACAATTTCCAGTTAATACCTCACACACCGTGAAACCAGCTAGAAAATTATGCAGTAGACAAAGTGCTAAAAATAATGTGAAAAAATAAGCAAAAAAAAACAGGATACTTAATGTTATATATTATAGATCCAAGTTTGCTCAGTGTCCTTCCTTTGATTAGCTCAGTGTGAAATGGCAGAATATGTATATTTTAATGCTATTATTGTGACAAAATAAAACTCAAGGTGGAACTACTTTTTTTATTTTAATATTGTCACAGATTTGTAAATTGTGCTTGTGTGTTGGCTACCAGCATGCAAAGCAATCTATTTGTTTTAAAGTGTCTGCACGATGATAGGAACACACCACTTCAGATGTATCTGACTATGCTATTATTGCTATTGGTGGGAAACGCATGCTGTTTCGGGTGTAATGCTTTCTAGCCTGCTACCATGTAACTATTTCAACTGTCATCCTACAATTTATGTCACATTTTCCCTATTCTGTCTTATGCGGTGTCTAATGGCTGGTAGCACTAAACACGGAAGCCAGTGCAATATGCTGCAAAACAAAGAAAATTATCAGTGTTTTAAACATACAGGGCTGCACAGTAAGTTGAGTATCACCTAGTGTAAAGTATAATCAACAAAAATTGTTAATTGGAGTGTGGCCACACCGATATAAACACCTGCAGCATCATTAAGTGTCATGAAGGGTGTGGTCCTGGTTTAGCTCAGCAGATCAGGCCCACACTTTACATTTTCATTTCCGATGGTACCAGGCTCAAAATTGGAATCATGTAATCCTTCGATTTTTTTTTTTCATTTGGATATGTATTTACAGTTTGTAATGTTGTTTAACAGCGACATATATTTTTTCAATTTAAGTCTTCCTGTGCAGTGCACATCATGGAGTGTAAAATCCATACAAAATAAATGAATACACTCCTCTATGCCTTTGTCTTTGCTTGGTGATGCTGTGCATCACACACCATCACACAATAAATCGTAAAGAAAAGAAATGGAGAAGATAGGAAAGTGGTAAAATGGGGTGCAAGCAGTGGGAGAAACAAAGTGACAGGAAGGTAGGAATGTGCAGGATGGGTGTAGGGAAGAACCATAGCCATCCATTTCTTCTACAGTAACAACTGGGCACATGAGCACATTTTAAGATGTATTAGGACCTTCACCCCCAGAGATAGGGGTGACACCAACATACTTGCATTGTGAAGCCAATTGGACCACAATAGGTGTGTTGAATAGACACATATGCAAAATGGAGAGCTATGTATGGGACAGTATTTTTTTTGGGACATGTATCCTTTTTTTATAGGGGAGAGTGGAATGTTGGGGTGATTACCATAGGCAAGTCTGGAGCAGGCAAGTTGGGAAGGTGAGGAAGCATTTGCAGACAGACAAGACATACAAGACAAGGACAGGGTCCATGAAGGAAACAAGAAGGGGTAAACACCTTGGTTAATGTAGGGAAGGGGGATTTGTGAGCCAGTGGACATAATGTTTGGTGACAGTGAGACTCAATTCCCCACCCAACAGACTGTCATCACTGTCACCTCACTGTGCCAATGGCTACCAGGCAGTTCAGCTCGGATGACAAGATCACTGCCCCTGCCTTTTTCCCCCAGAGCGAACCACAGCCCTATCATCTGGGACAGAACTACCTGAGGTTGCAGGTAGGACTGGGTATGCATGGGGGATGCTGCTGTGCTGCAACCCAGAAATCTTGGGACTCAATTCTGTAGCCAGTGTTGGGTAAGTAGGTAGCTTTGGGAGAACTGTCCTACCCTGCCATGCTGTACTAATATGTAATGCTATAAAAATCAAATAATTAAATGTACATAAAATAGAATAATGTACAAAAGTACTTTAGTGAAATTATTATAATGGTAAATATGATAACACACATAATATCTTCTTCTTCTTTCAGCTTTTCCTGGTTAGGGGTCACCACAGCGGATCATCTGTCCGCTCATGATTGGCAGTGCAGTTTTATGGTGTTGAGTTGCCAGCCTGGCGCCCAACCTTCCACAGAAGGCACACACACACACACACACCTAGGGCCAATTTAGAGTGTCCAGTCCACCTACTGCATGTCTTTGGGATGTGGGAGGAAACCGGAGCACCCAGAGGAAACCCACGCGACCACAGGGAGGACATGCAGACTCCGCACAGAAGGCACCCCAACCGAGAATCGAACCGGAGAACCTCTTGCTGTGAGGCGGCAATGCTAACCGCTGCACCACTGTGGCCACCCGCAGATATAATAAAACAGAATGATAAAAAAGAGAGAAAGTGTGGGGTGAGAGAAAACATAAAAGAACATTAGTAACTGCAGAGATAATATACAAAGCTTTCTACAAATTATGTACAATATTATGTTATATTTCACATACAAGAAGACCAAATGCTAATCAGCCCCTTTATTACATTGAATGCTACCCTTTTGCTAACACAGACGCAATATACTACAGATCAGATAGCATCTTGAACATATGCAAGTACATGTACAATGTTAATGTTTGGTAGGAAGGTCTGAACCTTCTGCTGCTATAATTATGAATAGTGATTACTACTCAATTTTACTGTAGACAGCCTAAAACTTTATTTCAAAGTACTGCCCTTATACATAGAATGGCAGGACTTTTCCCTTTTATACTGTTATGAGTACAGGTTCACCATTATAATGTTAACAATTTGCAGCAAGATCTTGCTGTATCTGGTGTATATCTAATGCTTTACATTGTGATATGTATGTCAACTGTAATGTGTGCTTTGTAGTTTGTAAGTGTAGTTTAACAAATGGCAACCACTATCTACCCTGTAATACCAGACTGTTTTCATATACATACTAATGCATGCCCACTATTGCATTACAATTAAAAAAATGCATACTCACAATGATACAAGTGGTTTAGCACAATAAGCTGGATTTACTCCTAATCATATACCATATAGACCCTTAAGTCTACTTTCATGTTGTGGAAAAATAATGGAGAAGGTAATATTGGATCATTTATTGTCAGAACTGGATAGGTTGGGACTTGAAACCAAATATATCAGCATGCATATGTTGAAAACAGATCTATTACCACCTGTAACGTGATGTTCTATAACTATATAATAACAGCTACAAATGAAAAATTGTGCTGTGATGTAATTTATATAGATCTGACTTTATCATTTGACAGGGTCATACACAAAACACTGATCAATAAATTAGTACAACTAGGTATTGATATACTCGTGATATAATGGGTAGCTGCATGCCTTACAAATAGGACATGGCAATTATCATACAGTGACTGGACAGGTGAAATCCTTAGTTACAGTCAGGGTGTCCCACAAGGGTCTGTCCTAGGCCCTTACTTGCTTAGATTGCATCTTTCAGAACTAACTTTTTCATCTGAGGTGTTGTACAGTGTATATACAGATGACCTGACATTAGGTAAACTGATTACATGTGTTGCAGATAAGGCATTTCTGCAAAATAACTTTGCTGAATTGACTGTTTGGGCACAGGAAATAATATGTTGATAAATACATCAAAAACTAAGCATATGTGATTTGGGAGACATAAATTGAAAGATGAATTTTTAATACAGCACACAGTGATTGAAACTGTCAACTAGTTCAAGTACCTGGGTATAAGGGTAGATTCAGCTATGTGTTTTATAATCATATCAACCAACTGGTTAATTAAGCAATAACCGATGACGTGGTGTATATTGAAAATTTACCCACGGTTGGTGTGGTTCAATCATGAGGGTGAAACCCGAGTGATTAAATAAAGCCTACCATGGGTAAATCTTCAATATACCACAACCACGGCATCGGTTATTGCTATAATACAATGACATTATTTAAGAAAAAAATACTTTTCTTAAATAATGTCTTTGTATAATGGCACATTACTGTTCTTGCGTTGATAGTGTTACACTGCTTCCTTATTTTGATGTACTGAGCATGCATATGGGACTTGTGTCCCATGCATATCCAGTACATCAATGCTTTGAAACAGAAGGAACGGAGAAAAGAAAGTCTCCGTTGCTTCATTTTTTCTTTTCTTTTTTTATTTGTTGAAAAAAAATTTTTGAGCACTTTATACCAATGAAAAAAAGTCCAGGCGACCGGACCTTTTTCCGTTGGTATATTCTGGGATTTACAATGGGCACGCTGGCCAATCAGTGTGCATGTTTTGGAATATTAATGGGGGGTCATTGTATAATGATAGTTATAGAACTATAGGTTGTATAAAAAGATTTATAAACCCCCAGATTTACAAAGCCATGTAGAATGTGCAGGATTAGTCTAAGTGCTATTGTCGGCAATATGGCCGATGTGCGATCCAGGAACGAGCTCCCGGGACGTGCATGTGAGCTCTTAGACTAATCCTACATGGACTGAGCTCCTGTATGCAAATTACCTTCATTTGCAGGTGAAGGTAATATGCAATCCAGGAAGCTGGCAGCTGTCCATGCAGGACGAATGCAGTGTGCAGAAATGTACTCGGTTAGTAACTGAGTACATTTCTGCAATCTACAAAACGAAGCTATGGCAGCTTCAAATAAAGGTTTCATATCATTGAGGAAGCATGCTGATGGCCAAGTAGAATGCCATTGGCATTGCAAACTTTAAAAAAAAAAAAAAACTTTTATTTTTTTTTTCGCCAATCGCGCCTGTTTAAGCATAGGGCAGCGGCGCACAAACGGGATCAGGGGGAAAATAAGAAAATAAAAATAAAATAAACATTCTAACTAAAATCAGTATTCAGCCATGCAAGTCAATGGCAGGCAGAAGACAACCTGGCCAGTGAGTAATGGTTGCTAAGAGGGAAGTCTCATTGCGGGACATGTAACTATGCATTAGCAGGCAATCCTATGCAAATGAGGGAAAGGTTAGTGAATCCCAGATTTCCCCAGGGTGTGAGGCAAGTCTCAAGAGTGTAAGAGTATAAATAGTTGGGAGCAATACTAGGATACAGGTGACATCATGGGGGTGTGTGTCAGGCATACTGTAAGTGGATTGGAGACCTGTGGCTCGGGATTGTTCCTAGCTTAGCATAGTTAAGCTAGGGGTGTGTCTAAACCTGCCTAGCACTCTTTATAAAGTGTAAGCAGGTGTGCGCGCCGCTCACTGGGTTTTACAGGAAGAAAAAGGAAATTAAAGCAGGAAAAAGCAGCTCTGTGCACATATGAGCACTCCATTTGCGCGGCGTGCACACGGGCTTAAACCGGAAGGCAATGAGAAGAGAAAACAACAGTAGGAAGGTAATCAAGGAGCTCTAGCTTAGCTGACAGGTGAAATGTATCAGAATCAGCCAATTACACAGGCAGCAGACCAGCCCAGCCCAGCACACCACTATAAACTATGCAAACACCTCTCCCCCTTTGTTTTTCACAAAAACTCTGCACCACCAGTGTATACAGATGGGGAAGTTTTACAAAATGAAAGCAAGAGAAAAAATGTTAGGGGCTGCTTATGCTATCATCAACCAGCATGTGCAAGAGGCTGAGGGTGGTGAGGATGTGAATGCTGCTGAGCAACCCACAGTGAGGAGATGGGGAAGAGTGTACAGACCCAGGATAACCTACCAAGGGCTACATGATCTGGAGATAGTGGAGTGCTATAGGGTGGACAGGGACCTCCTACAACAAATAGATGAGCTGTGCTGGCCATGCCTGACACACAGAACTATCAGAGGGGAACCCATCCCAGTGGATACCAAGGTGTGTGTAGGCCTAAGAATACTAGCTACAGGTACCTTCCTAATGCCAACTGGGGATATGGTGGAGATTTCACAGGCATCAGCATCCAGGGTACTCCACCAGTTCCCGGATGCCATATCAGCACATGTCAGTAAGCATGTATATTTCCCCATCACCCATGAGGCGTTGGCCAGCAATATGCCTCTCTTCCACCAAATAGCAGAATACCCTGAGGTAGTGGGTGCAATAGACTGCACGCACATATGCATTAAAGCACTACCAGGTTAGTGGGGTAGGGTCTACATCAACCGCAAGGGCTTCCCCTCCATCAACTGCCAGATCATGTGCGATGCCCAGGGCATAATAATGAATGTGTGTGCTGGCTGCACTAGAAGCTACAACGATTCCCACATCTGGCATCTGATGCAGCTGTACCAGACATTTGCCAATGGGGACATCCCACACAGTCACCTAATGGGGGATGCTGGATATGTACTGGAGCCATGGCTGATAACACCCATCAGAAATGCACACATACCTGAACAAGAACTCCATAATGAGGCACACGCACAAGCATGAATCATAATAGAGCATGTGTTTGGGATGCTCAAGTCATGGTTCCAGTGCCTGAACACATCCGGTGGAGCCTTGCAGTACTCACCAATTACATGTCCCCAAATTGTCCTTGTATGTGCCATGCTACACAATATGATCCTGCAGAAACAGCTGGAGCAGAAACAGCATAAGCAGGGCCACACAGCCCCCCACCAGTGCCAAGGCCTGCACAGGCACAGAGTGACTCGGAGGAGGAACAAGCTGAGCCTGCCCCAGTAGGCAGAAGGAGGCATGCCCATTATGCCCTGGCCTTGGCAAAGAGGCAACGCATAGCACATGCACTGACACAGTAAGGACCCAGGGAATTACATCTCTTTCCGACTCGCACATACAGTAAAAGGGATGCCAAACATGACACTACTTGTGCTCAACCATGTATAGGGAGTGTACTATGTGCATCCGACATAGGCAGCCCTGCAGCACCACCCTCAATACTGGGACACCCACAAGGTAAGTGACTCATACATGCCAGTTGGGGGGGCGCATACCCAACAACAGTTACAGCCAGTAGGATAGGTGTAGACAAACGGGTTCACCTGAAAATGCCATAATTTCTAAACGCCAACAATGAGAACACCAACACTAGAAGATCGACAATGGAGAAGACCAAAAGTTGAGAATCCTGACGCTGAGAACACTGACATGTTAAGGTAAGTGTGCGATAGGGACGGATGTTAGGGTCAGGGTGTGGGTAAGGTAAGTGTGTGATAGTGACGGACGTTAGGGTAGGGTGCAGGTCAGGTAAGTGTGCGATAGTGACGGACTTTAAATTTAGGGGCGGGTTAAGTGAGTTAGGGTTAGGGTGCGGGTCAGGTAAGTGTGCAATAGTGATGGACTTGAGGGTTAGGGGCAGATTAAGTGAGTTAGGGTTAGGGTGCAGGTAAGGTAAGTGTGCGATAGTGATGGACCTTAAGGTTAGGGTTTGGGTTAAGGTCAGTGCAAAGATAGTTGTGTATGTAAGGTTTAGTGTAGGTTTGTAAGGTTTTTGTTGTGCTTGTGTTGTGTGTGTGTTTTCGGGAAAGGTATTTGTTTTGTTGATTGTCAGGATTGTGGTTTGTCGGGCATGTGAAGTTTTGTGTTTTTGAACTTTCTTTTTTTTCGGGTTTGTCGTGATGGTTATTTCGTTGGTGTTTTGGCGTGTCAGTGTTATCAGGTAGACCCAGACAAACACAAACAAATGCTGTACTATGGCCTCTGAATGAGCCCTATGGGTAACCCCTACCTCAGGCCTGCACAGACAGACTACAGCAGCCCAGCCAGTTGGGTGTAAGTTGTGAAGGCTAGGAAGTCAGAAACTAATATGTAGGCAGTTAATGCTAAGATATGTAGTACACTGGTATGTCTCTAGCCAGCACAATAGGTAAGACTACAGACTGAAATGGTGTACCCGACATACCAATACTGTCCTAGCAAATGTGTAAAAGTGCAAGGTGTGCCCCACCATCCTATGTACATTTATAGTAACAGTCAGGTGTGCCCCCCACCCCTGTGTAGAAATGTAGAAACAGTCAGGTGTCCCTCCCCCGCTATGCAGAAATGTAGCAACAGTCAATGCGAAATGACCGATGTATACCCTGCAGACACAGCATGCTACCTGTCGGTGTACAACACAAAGGTCAGCACCACAGTACAAACTACCTGGACTTGATCCACACATGCAATGTAGATGGACATACTCGGCATGCTCATATACTGAGAGGAATGAAGGCAATGTCAGTCAACAACATACTGCAAGGTCATACTGGGCATGCTTTCACACAAAGGCCATGTCAGCAAACACCAGTGGACCAGACATATCTGGCAGTTGCAGTTCTTAGTGCTGACACATGTCAGTATGCACCACTCCTGCCTTGCAGACACAGTGGATAGGAATACAGATATATATGTAAGGACAACACACTATAATAAGCCAAAGGTAGACAGACATAGCTGTGCTGAAGAAGGTGACCATGACAAGGAGCCATCTGGGCCTGTCCCACCCAGCACACAGCCAAAGGGCCCCAAACACATGAGGTGCAGGTGTCAATCACTGCAGATACTAGCCACCAGAATCTGTTAGCATGACGGCGTGTTGCACGTGCCAGCTGTGCAACATGACTGTACAAAGAAGTAGTCACCTTGTAGCTGTATACACGTACCTGTGGCATATCACCCAGTGTGATCCTGCATGCAGCATGTCAGCCCCTACATGAATGGGTTACAGCCCATGCACACACCACCCTCCCCATAGCAGTATCATGACAAACCTGCTGAGGTCATCAAATGTGAAATACACCTTTGGGAAAGCTGTAGCTCAATAATCCCCATGGTGCGTCCCATAACTGTGTACTGCTGTAGTGATAAACTAGTTAGGTAGTAGTTCTAACCCCAGACTTGGCAACTGTGTGTGTTTGTGTGCATGTCTCTCTGTCTCTGACTGTGTAGAGAGAAATGCTTTTTAGGCTACTCACACTCTGTACAATTCATATACACAACTTTGGCAAGGCTGCTGATGTCACTCACCCAGAAATACACCTCTGGGGAAATCATAGCCCAATAATCTCCGTAGCACATCCTGTAACTGCATACTGCTGTAGTGTAATAAAGTAGTTAGGTAGGTGTTTTAACCCCAGACCTGGCAACTGTGTGTGTGTGTGTCTCTGACTGAGTAGAGAGCAATGCTTTTTAGGCCACTCACTCCCCGTACAATTCATATACTCAACTTTGGCAAGGCTGCTGATGTCACTCACCTAGAAATACACCTCTGGGGAAATCATAGCCCAATAATCTCTGTAGCATGTCCTGTAACGGCATACTGCTATAGTGTGATAAAGTAGTTAGGTAGGTGTTCTAACCCCAGACATAGCAACTGTGTTTATGTGTGTGAATCTGTCTGTGTCTGACTGAGTAGAGAGCAATGCTGTTTAGGCCACTCACACCCTGTACAATTCATATACTCAACTGCTGCTGTCACTCACCTAGAAATACACTTCTGTGGAAATCATAGCCCAATAATCTCCGTAGGGCATCCTGTAATTGCATACTGCTGTAGTGTGATAAAGTAGTTAGGTAGGTGTTCTTATGCCAGACCTGGCAACTGTGAATTTATGTGTGTGTGAGTCTGACTGAGTAGAGAGCAATGCTTTTTAGGCCACTCACACCCTGTACAATTCATATATTCAACTTTGTCAAGGCTGCTGATGTCACTCACCTAGAAATACACCTCTGGGGAAATCACAGCCCAGTAATCTCCATAATGCGTCATGTAACTACATGCTGCTGTAGTGTGATAAAGTAGTTAGGTGGGTGTTCTAACCCCAGACCTGGCAACTGTGTGTTTGTGTGTGAATCTGTATGTGTTTCTGACTGAGTAAAGAGCAATGCTTTTTAGGCTACTCACACCCTGTACAATTCATATACTCAACTTTGGCAAGGCTGCTGATGTCACTCACCTAGAAATACACCTCTGGTGAAATCATAGCCTAGTAATCTCTGTAGCACATCCTGTAAATGTGTGCTGCTGTAGTGTGATAATGTAATTAGGTAGGTGCTCTAACCTCAGATCTTGGCAACTGTGTGTGTGAATCTGTGTGTCTTCGTGCCTCTGACTGAGTAATGAACAATGCAACGCTCCATTTTGTGGATGTTTGTACAATACTGAGGTCTGTGTAGTGATGGTGAATGTCGGCAGTGTGTGTATTGTTAACATGTACTTCAGCCTGTGTACAGACTGTGGTAGATGTCATTGTACTAGCTCCCCTTCTATCAGATGTTACATGCTGCCCCACTGTATGGTACTGTTTTGTGTACATGTTTGTAGGGCCATACACACACATGTCCCATACCACAGACAGCCATCATACCAAACTGTGTAGCAGCCCAGTATATGTAGGTTCATTCGGTGAGTGGCACATATTAGGATGGTGTAGAACAGATAGTCCATATACTGTAATATTATGCTAGCTTACCATATGTGGCTGTGTTCACATTGGTTGTGGTTATGTACTGTCACACAGGTGTATCTTACCCTGTGCTGTGACATGGCTGTTGAGCCTGCTATATATGCAAGTACATGCGCATTCCTCCATACAAGATGTAGGCCAGTGTTGAACCAATCTGCCTGTAGCCTGAACAGTGCATTGTTACATACCTAGCAGCTTAGTGTACTTAACCAGTGGGATGTTATGTGCAGATACTTGCCAGATGTACTGCTGCTTGGCCTCCCTTAAAAGTCATGTATGTCAGACAGAGCAGTGGGATGCTGTACAGATGTATGTCAATATCTAGTGGGTGGTATGTGTCCATGGCACCCCTGTACCAGCAGCCATGTGTCAGGCCAGATAGAAGTGTGTGAATCCAACACCTATGGTGCCAAATGTATTCCAGTCGTTATGTGTTATACCCATCTACATGGCTGTCTACATCCATATTGTCAGGCCTGGTACACATGTGGTGCAATAAGGGATTATGTATATACATCTGGACTGTACAGGGTGTGTCCAAAGTTCCACATATAGTGGCCAATATCTCTGCTGCACTCAACAGAGGCATTACATGCTAGCAGCGGTACCTTACAATGATTACCTTAGGATGTCTGTCAGTAGCCAATGGCACACATGTTATAAGCAGATGTCAGCATCCACACACTCCATGTCTGTGAAAACAATCCCAATGACAGTAACAACAGTCTAGTAATATACCTGCTATACATACCTGTCATCCCCTTGCATTACGACTTTGGGACTGTAGGGGCTGGTGTACGGCTACACTCCATGTCCAGGACATATGGTGGAAATATATGTACATATACTTTTCTAGATAACTATATATATATATATATATATATATATATATATATATATACACACACACACATGTGTCCCACTGTCATGGCAACCACCCACTATAAATCCCTACAGCATGTGGACGTGGTCCCTTTACATTTCCTGTGTGATGGGCATCCTTCCTGTGTATGGGCATTAGTGATACAGGCAGCAGGTAGCAATACCTCTTACAGGAGAACCTGCACACTCAGAGTGGCCACATATTTGTAGGAGGATCAGGAACTACAGACAGACTGTGGGTAGAGTTGTGCAATGCTTTGCATAGTACTGGTGTTACAGGGTGTGTGTGTGTACATAGTAGTTCACCTTGGAATGTAGTCTGTCTGCATAGCTCACTACTGTGGGCCTAACCTCTTGCTGGACAGAGGTATGCCTATCATGTGTTGTCCATCAACCACACAAGTCTTGTGTCAGATATTACACTGACAGTGTGTGTGTTGCATGCTGTCAGAACATGGCTACATCCATGTCTATATCTAACCTCAATTCCTTGACTAAGGGTATGTTGCAGACTATCCTGTAACACCAGCACCTTTCTTAGTGCATGGCAACAGTGTTCCACATTTGAGCCAGTGTTCCAGCCTCTGTCCACCATCTACATACCAAGCTTTGCACATATGTCATGCTGTTGGGGGTTGTTCAGTAGTGGGCTGTGAGTATATCACACTGCCATTGCTGCCATTAGTCCACTGCTGTTGTATCCCCACACATACAGTGGGGCTGGGGCCATATATGTGTGGGCATCACGTACACAACACATGTGCCCTTATGCACTGCAGAGGCCAGTGTATGTAACAGTGGCATATGGGCTTGTATTATTGAGTCTAGGTGGGGAGCACCATAAATGACGTAGGCTGTTACAAAATGTGGGGGTATCAGGGGTGAGTTGCCACAAAGTATGTGGATGTACAGTACTGTATACTCTACCTTTATTGACATTACTTATATGACTTGGGGAACTGCAAGCCTAATGCCTCCTGCCATACAGACTGTTCTGTGCATTATGCCTTGTTATGTACCAGGTTCAACCCATTTGATCACAAAATGTCTTTACCGCCTACGGAGTTTGTACAGAGAGTAGATAGAGGCTGCTGAACTACTCACCTACAGTACATACCGTTGATTGTGTGGTACCTTGTGGCCCAGTCTGTCTGCACTATTGTACATTCTGAAGGGCTTGGCCTGGACAGCAACAGTTGTGAACCTTTACAGACTATTGTATTAGTGTAACTGTTTCACAGTTGTAGTACTCCGTTTATATGGTTGTCAGTATTTGAACAGCTATATGATATAGCATATAGAAATGTTATAGTCCACAGTTGAAGGATTCCCATTTCTGCAAATCTGTGTGTGGTGTCTTTCCTATGACCTTTCTATGGGTATATGTTGCAGGCAACGATTGACATTAGTATGTGTCACCCATACAGTGTCCAGTTGTTCAGGTGTTAACTGTAGGCATAGTGGCTGTTCCATATTGTGTGCACCTCCTGCATATGTATCTTACTGTCCATATATCTGCATGTGTATGTGTAGTTACATATATATATATATATATATATATATATATATATAAAATATATATATATATATATATATATATATATGTTTCTGCATATATGTGTCTGTTTATCTGTATCCTGGGGACGTTGATGGCTTCCACATATTACATGTCCTAAGGGAAGCAAACTGTACTTGGTAGTGTATTGCAGGGTGCATGTGTTTGGCTGAGGGGGGATGCCTATTCATACAAGATGTATAGTATGTGTGGCCTATCAACCCCATTAACAGTGCATGTGGACATTGGTGTATTTGTTAATCTGCAATTGCTATCTACAGATGTATGGCCATATATACCTATATAGTTATATTTATCTGCTAACAGATATATAAGTATATGTGCATAGATAGTGATATGTATGTATATAGAGTTAGTAAAACAACATATATATTTATATATATGTATATCTATACATATATGGGTATGTTGCATCTGTTAAGGTTGCAATATAGTTACACATGCAGACATCTAGATGTTAGTATACTTTCTCTGTACTGTTGCATGACAGGACTGGCTGATATCTTTCTGAAACATTGAATATCTGCGTATCTGTCATGGCTTAGTGGTACATCACTTTGTCTTGCGTGTGCAGGGTTATTGGCTTGAACCTTGCAAGAGCTGTTTATTTTGTTACTGGGCAGAACACAGCCCATTGGATAGAGAGTGATTAAGGCACATTAACTCAGTTGTGCGCAGGTTTGTGCGGATATGCGCAGAGCTAAGCACTGCCTACACAGGTTAAGCAATTTAATAGCTGAGTGTATGAAAATGTAGCCGGAGGTTAGCAGTGCTTACCATTGCACAAACCCGTGCAAACCTGCTTACAACTGCTTTAAAGTGCCTTACTCACTGTGTATCCAATGGGCTGTGTTCTGCCCAGCAACAAAATAAACATCTCCTGCAAGGTATGAAACCAGGACCCTGCATACCATACACAAAGTGATTTACCACTAAGCCATAGCAGATATGCATAATCATGATGTTTTAACATATATATTCAGCGCAGGTATACAACACTATAGGGAATGTATTCTGCCATGTAGATGTATTTGTGTGTGTGTGTGTGTATATATATATATATATATATATATATATATATATATATATATATATATATATTCATCTTTAAATGGATATAATATATGTATATATGTAGATATAGTTATAGAAATATATATATATATATATATATATATATATATATATATATATTTATATATATATATATATATATATATATATATATATATATATATATATAAGCCAATAAATACATATATACATAGATACACATCCATCCATAGATATATATGTATACATCCACATGTCCACATATATACAGCACTAGGAATGCATATATGTCAGCATATATATGGCTCACCTTTCAAAGGGAGAAATCCATGTGCCCGAAAGCTGGAAGGCCAAAAGTATGTGCTCAACATCACACAGTCTTGCAATAAATGCAACGAATGTGCAATGAGCCAATGTCACTATGCATTCACTCATTGCAGATTAGGCAATTTGGTTGCAGATGGCACTATAGAGGGGATGGGGAATATTTGCCTATTCCCACTGTAGTGCAAACTAAGAGTTAGTATATCCCAATAGGGGGGTGTGGGGGGCCCAGCCCACCCCAGCATTACGATATGTATTCCAACTTGCAGTTCGAGAGTCAGCGAAGGTGCCTTTAGAACTGCTGTGTTTTGAACTGTGGTGCAGAAAGAAATAATGGGTTTGTCCTTTCGGTTTGCAGAAAGGGCCGTTTGAAGGAATGATTATCTCCCGGTCAAAGGTGAACACATATATATCAATATAGGTATATATGGACATACAGCTGTAGATGGAACTGGGAACGTAACCACAACATATATGCCCACATACACCATTGATGGATTTAAGAGACCCAAACAACATACAACTGGCATGGATAGGTACCCCCTCCCAGGCAAACACATCTGGCCTGCAATACAATACCAACATTAGCAGATCCCATAAGCCGGACCCTACATGACAAGTGCAGTACATGTTAACAGTTCTCCATCCCACCAGTAGGATGTCAGGCTGGCATTACTAACATATCATGCAGTACAGTCAAGTGACGTGTCATGCTTGGCGGAACCCCCTGGGCAGGTGCAGTAAGTAGCTGGGATCCCTCATTCGATCCAATAGGCCTACACCTGACAATGGATTCACCAATGTTGGCAGGGATTACCTAAAATCCACCATGTCAGCTGGGAACTACCACCCAGTAGCCTGATGACCCTGGTCTGCAGGGACATGGAACATGTCAACAATGAACCCATGGCCAATGTCACTGGTAATCTTAACACACGGGACCCCACCAATGCTGGACTTGTCAAAGGCAGAGAATACAACCTGTACCTGGTATACATCCTTTACCCAATGATGACAGGTGTAGATGATTGTTAGGAGGTGCACAATGCCTATGTAGATCATAGCAGGCTTTTGTACATCATCCCTCATGTAGGAATGTGTGTAGTTGTTAAGGGATTTACCTCCATTCACAGAATATGTTTCCACAAGAACTGCTTGGCATATGCCAACATTCCACAGGTGCCATCCCATTGACATACAGTCCTTCACAGGTCATAGATGTGTTAATGCCCTCCTGCACACTGCTGAGGTGTGCAGCACTACTGGGGTTGCTATAACTCACTGGGTGTGGCTGTTGTGGACACAACCGCCATTATTGCAGTTACTGTTGTGTCTATCCCCCACTTAGCTGTCTGTAATACTGTACAGTGTATGTAATCAGATTGTTAGTTGTTGTTTACACCATTCACAGTAGTTGAGTGCCTCACACCCTCCTAAGGGTAGGGCTATGCCACCGGCATTGGCACACACATGTTACTTAGGTGAGGATTGCAGTAGAGTGGGGAGAGGGACATACACCCTGCTGTTAGCATGTTCAATGTCATCCACATTGCAGACTGCATATATAGCACTGAGTGGTTGTGCCTATCCTGTCTTGGTGGGATTACATGTGCAACAGATGTGTTACCTGCATGGGTACATACCTCCATGTGTACAGTCTTGTACTTGCACTGTATCTAAACCAAAGGCTCTGTGTGTTGCACCCAGCCATGGCATCTGTACCACCCACTACACTTACTGGTGTCCACTGTAGAAGGCCTGCTGACACCACTACACCCATCAGCCAGGTGACACATGGACAAACACAACACAATCAGAATAGATACTGTTGACAACAATACAACATTGTTAATTACAGCTATTATGCATCATGGCTGCACAGCTACACCTTCCAAGATATTAGCATTTCACTTTACTGCTGACAACATGCTACACATCATTCCATTGCTACACTGTTGTACAGTCACTCTGTGCATCAGCACCATGTTAGCCAGTCCCTGCATCGATGTTACGGATGTCAGGGAGTGGCACAGGTATCATCATATGCACAGGGTGTGCTGTTAGTTTGCCAGAGGCCTAGGTTGAGCTATACAATTGACAACATGTGTGTGTGTGTGTGTGTGTGTGTGTGTGTGTGTGTGTGTGTGTGTACTGTTATGAGCCACTGGTGATGTGTGTGCAGGTACGTGGTTGCCCTAGGTTTATTGTTAATGTGTGTGTGTGTGTCTGCATGCACACAGTTCCTCCATGTGGCTGCCCTATACAGGGAATTGTGAGACAGCTGGAGACTGTACCTGGCAGGGTTTGCAGTTCACCATCTCCGGCCATGGACACGGGACCTGGGCCTGGCAGGGGTGCTACAGACAGCATCAGGTACAAAGCCAGACCGAGTACTGTCCACCGAGTTTGACAGACGTCCACTGGATCCAGGTCCCTCCTGGGACTGGCCAGGGCCACGTGCATGTGGTCTGCTATGACGGTCTGTGGACAGCACCCCCCCACAGTGCTGGGGCTGATACTGCCACTACAGGAGCTGCTGTGACTGGTTGGACGTCCACGGTGACTTCCAGCTGTTGGTTTTGCTGGCATATGTCCACGTGGCCGTCACAACCATCCTGCCCTGTCCTGATGCATGGACATGACATTGTGGATGAGATCCAATGTCTCACCCCAGCGTCTATCCATGACCTCGGAGTAATTACAGATGGCATCTGCTAGGTCATGGATGCTGTCAGTTACAGAGGTATGATGAGCCCTCTGTACCCTTAGACTCTGCCTGGTGTACCATTCCATTTGTGCCTGTACCTCCGTGACAGTCTGGAACATGCGTGTGGTTGAAATAGATGTGACACGTCTGCCAGGGTTATGATGACCAGCAGTA
Organism: Protopterus annectens; assembly: GCF_019279795.1. Taxonomy (NCBI): domain Eukaryota; kingdom Metazoa; phylum Chordata; order Ceratodontiformes; family Protopteridae; genus Protopterus; species Protopterus annectens. The sequence goes on along the minus strand of NC_056728.1, from coordinate 1,442,956,111 downwards.
CTCCAATGAGCACCCCTGAACATCTGCCTATGTGATACCCCACCAGACATCTGGCTATGACTGCTGTGTCCTGACACACTTGCCATAGATACTACTCTTTCCTGGCCAATGCCAACCGTAGGCTGTCCCTGATCTAAGGCCAACAGTGATGAGGTATGTAGAGGCAGTGTGACTGTGTGCATGAATGCGGTGGATACGTGTGGGTTGTCAATTGGTGGTCCAGTGGCAGCCCCTGGCAACCCTTCCTGTGCCTCATAACACCTATTCTCATGGTCACTGTCTGTATTGGTAACATCAGATTCCCTGCGAGGGGGGGGGACCGATCCCCACCTCGCCACCTGTGAGGGGAAAATAGGGAACAGACTGTAAGACCTGTACATCACTTCTAAACAGTACATACACACACACACACACACACACACACACACAGACACACACACAAACACACACACACACACACACATACACACATGCGTGCAGACATGGCCACACACAAAGACATACACACATGCAGTCGACATACATGGCAACCCATACACTCCACCAGACAGCACCTACAGACCGCTCCACCACCCCCATAACACACATAATAGCAGGCGATGGTGCATTACAATATCATACACAAACCTGTAATTACACACATGTTAACATGCAGGACATGTGGGCCTCAACAGCATGCAGGGCAAGTGTAGTCAATCCCCGTTACCAACACTATACATGGCTGTGATGCATGGCTTCTGTTAGAAGGTGATGGCCCTCCCCCTGGAATTCACTGCTCCCATGTCCATAGCATTGCTGTACATCTGTTCAGCACCCTGGCATGTACTGTGCACAATACCTCACAGGTGTACACACCATTGCAGGATGTGTATCTGTGTGTCAGTTGTGTTTCCGCTGCTGCTCACAGCCTCTGTGTGCTTCTGGATCACATGTGGACACGTGTTTAGTGAATGCTTGATGTGTATTCACAGATGTCATCATCAGTGTTGCATGTAAAAGTGATAGACTACTATTAGACTGACAAAATACACAATGTTCTGTACCTATGGTGAGTGTAGAGACAATTATTGACCATGATTGAGCTCTGGCTGATGTTGCCTGTGGTACACATAGGTTCATAGGTGAGTACTGATCTATTGGACCTGGGGCCTACATAAGCCTTGCCACAGGGGTTCCCAGCCATGCACCACCCACTAATGTTATTCACTGTCAGGCTGTGGCACAAACATACTACCCAGGGTGAATTCCTCATTTCCCATCCAATTGTCAAGTGTTTCTGTAAAGAGGGCCAATGAGTAGCATTGCCTGACATTTATGGGTAGTCTGTTCCAGAGTGTGGGGATTCCCCAGGACAGCACCCTATCCCTCCAGTATGTTCTGTGTAATGTGTTGATGAGGTTTAGGACCCTGGATCATGTGTTAACAGAGGTAGTGGGATATCTTTATGTGTAGCATTTTCAACTGCTCTGTGTATGACATAGCTGTGTATGTTGGGCAGATGTCAGCTGTACCTGGGCAATGTGCACTGGAGTGTAGCCACAGTTGTCTGAAATGGACTGTGTATTGCATGTATTTGAGGCTGGTAATCTCATTAGTGAAGGTGTGCTCTGTCAGTGCACATGTACAGCATGCATTATGGGTAGGTGTGTTAGATGTGTACATGGCCTACACCTTAGCTATGACATGCACAGTGAATTGCCAAGCATAACCTTAAACCATACTCATTGGCATCCGGCCGCTGTCTTGCTAGTATCCAAGAGGTACCTACATTGAGATGGGATAGAGTTGATGTTAGTGGCCACAGCTGTGGCATTGCTACAGGGTGGCTGCAATATTACAGTACAATAACAGCTGAAGTCCACAGTACTACAGATTATGCATTACTGCTTATCAGTACTACACAGCAACATACCCCACATCTCACATATGCATGATCTACCTGTATAGATGCATACACTACAGTAGTCTACTGATATGCCATGGAATCTTACCTGCAGGCTCCATGTCTGGTGTGTGTGTAGCACCCACCTCCATGACTGTATAAGTATGTAGCCTTCGTGGGTGGGCAGGTGCTACCAGGCTCATGAGCAGCTCCTCCACTCTGGTGAGGGGGGCTGGATGTTATGCCCCCCCCGTTGCAAGGTGGTCACCTCGCATGGCAGTGACATGGTGATGTACTTGGTGGAGCAAGTCACTACAATGGTGGAGGACCTGCTCATATGTATGGCTGTGCATCCCCACCTTATCCACCCTCCAGACCACATCATTCCACATGGCTGTTCTATCCTGATGGTCCTGACTTGTCCGTGAGTACAACAGCTGATAGTTGTGGATGATGCTGGTGATTATAATTTCCTCCTCAGTGGCACTGTCAGCGGGATTCCTTGGGTGCTCCCTGAAAGACATAATGATGGAAATATGTCTGAGCAACTCATATGTCAAGCTTACCATAATGTAATACACATATCAGTCTCCTGCCACCATAGCAGCTCCAACATAATGTTCACACAACGCTAGTGGTATGTGTCCAGTATGTGTACCTTTGGGTCATATATTGTATTGTACAACACTTTCTGCTATGTGTTTATAGACATGCTCCCTGTGGGGACACTAGAGTTGCTGGGATGTTACAGGGTATTTCATCTGCATGCCATTGTCACTGCCACTACATTTCCACATATGCATGTGGTAGGCCTGCTATGTGATTGCTACACATCTACCATTCTGTGACATTGGGGATATATATGCATGCTGTTGGACATGTTCTGGGATTGTGTGGACTATTACAGCCCACATATGTTTCATGACAGTTACACACCAGTATGTGTAGGGGATATTTGCCAGCAGGAACACCATGCCAACCTAATGTGCACATGTTACCAGTCCACATCACATCCGTGACCCACCATGGAACCTCATTATCTACTGTTAAATCACTACCTTCATGTGGAACCACCTCAGAGGATGGTGCCCCCCCCCCTCCCCATGGAGCATACACAGACATATGTCTGTCACCCAGTTTGGTCGAGGGTCTTGTGCATAGGGAGCTCCACAGAGACATGGGGTATGTGCTACATCACCTGGAGGCATGCAGTACACATACACAAGGTTCGACATGCAAGTTCCTCCTGCCCAGCGCACAGCCCAGGCATCTTTATGTCCATGTAGATGCTGTCATGACTGCTCATGGGTGGGCACCATGTTCTCTTTGTTCCCATGTGGGGGCTCAATGGCCTACACATTCCAAATGTAACTACCCGTCCACAGTGTTTAACCACCACATGTGTTATATACCAGCCCTGTATGCTGTGTTGTTTGTCACCCAACTAGACCTACATACCAATATGTGCCTAATACCCTTCATCAACATGTATATCCCACCATCTCATACAATTGTGATGTGTTCCCAACATTGGTTACACACCACATTCCACACTCCATCTTGCAGCCATGTACTGGTGTGTAGGTATGTTGTGTATTGATGTGTGATGTTCTCTCACACATGTAATGTCATTATATATCTATACATATATATATATATATATATATATATATATATATATATATATATATGTCTGTATACATATCTATATATATGTATGTATATATACATATGTGCATATATGTGTAGATATCATTTTGTGTTGTTTATATACCTATATAAATGTATAACTGTCCGAGGTTCTGTAAACATACACAGCTGTGAATATGTATCACACATATATGTATCTGTATGTGGGGTGCATACGAACATCTGTACCACACTCATGTACCTTCTTTACTTCACAGCTGAACTGTTCTGCCTTGTTGCAACACAGACAGGTGTCACATGTGAACACAGACTAACATTAGATGGTATATATGGTGACAAACTATAGATAAGCATATTATACTGCTATAGCTGTTGGGCATGCTATGCTACACTTTACCATGACTGTCCTGCAGGTGTTGTGGTTTCTCACCCATGTGTCTGTCATGTCAGTATTAATACCCCCACCAACCGTTGGCCACAGTAATTTACAGAACACAGATATCATGGGTCACATCTTTGCAATTCACTGTTGGTCTGCACATTTGACAGATATGTCCCACTGCCCACTGGGACTGATACTACTGTCCAGTGCAGTTGTTGAGCAGAACATCATTACAGGAATAAGTACTGATGGCACATATACATCCTTTCACAGTAGACATCCTATTATTCTATGCCATATACTACGTGCCAGTAAATACATATCTGTTTCACATGCCTGTCATGTTTTTTCCGCAGTAACCCAACCCTGAGCTTTGTGACCTTTCTTGAAAGTTTTCTCTCTCTCTCTCTCTCTCAGTCTCTCCAGTAGAGTGATTGAGCTGGTTTGAATAGATTGCATCATGCTTTTGTTGGTATTGCACATGATAAGGTGGTGGCCTCTGCACCAGTCAGTGTCCACCAGTTGCTAATTGCATGCAGCCTGCTGTGTAGTACTTCAGATAACCACTCTCATGGCAACCCTGTACAATAAATTGCTGCCTTCTGTGGGCATTGTCCCTTCACCTTTACAGTATGGATGACATCCTTCCTGTGTGTGGGCATCAGTGTTACAGACAGCAGGTAGCAATATATCTTACAGCAGAACCTGCAGAAACAGGCCAAATCCACATTTGGGTAAGGTTCCAGACCTACAGAAAGCATGAGTAGTGTTGTTGTGTGCAATGTGTCTTGCTGCTCTTACAGGTTTTCTGTGTACATGGTACTTTTTCATGGAATGTTGTCTGTCTGCATAGCTCTCAACTGTGGGCCTATTCGTATGATACCACGGGGATTGGCTGTTAGGTTTTGTCTGTGCACCCCACAGGTATTGTCCCAGATATATCTGTGGCATTCTGTCTGTTCAGTGCTATTAGTACATGGCTACATCCATTTGTATTTCAATGTCATATCCCTGTATAAGGGTATGCTGCAATGAATCCTGTAACACCAGCAATTTCCAGGGTATGTAACAGCAATAATGCAAATATGGCACTATGCTCCTCCCTCTGTCCTCCACATATATGCCAGTCTTTGTCCTGCTGTGATACAGGAAGGGTTATTAGGTAATGGCCAATCATTATGTACCGCTAGCATTACTGCTATCATCCCAGTCATGTCATGGACTCCCACACCAATTGTCGGGCCAAGTCCATATATATGGGGGGGCAACAGCTGGAGAACATATATGTGCCCTTGTACATTCCAGAGGTAAATGTGTGGTACACAATGTTCCTTGCCCTTGTCAGCCTTTTATGGGGGGCGGGGGTTCTATGCCATTAACCTAGGCTATGGCACCTTTTCAGGGATATAACTGTTAAGACAAGGGTCATTCAGTATGATAGTGAGATGTTAGGTTAAGCAATGTTATGTACAAGATACTGTGACATTAACACAAGTGCTACTTTCCCCCCTAGTGCTTGACTACAGGGTGTAATTGGAGGCTGCTGAACTACATCTGTAATTGTTGATTGTTACGTATCCTGAAGGCAAATTCTGTTTCTAATGTAATGTTGTACTAAATGAAGGCCATGGCCTGGACATCATAGTATGGTATATATACACATTGGTTGCATCTACTGTTTTGTGTAGGCCTTGCTTTCATGACTGATTACATATTTTAAACCTTATGTGGTGTCAGTACTGGCATACATTATTGTATAGTACACAAATAAAGGCTATCTGTGTATGCATACCTGTGTGTCATGTCATGTCCTTTGAATTGTGGGTGGGTATATGTTTAATGTCAGTATTCTCATTTGTGGGAATGGTTGCTGCACTACACATTTCACAGGTGCCAGTTGAAGGGCTCGTGGCTGAGGGATATACTTTGCACCCAATACTTCCACACTACTTCTACATATGTATGGCTACTGATATGTTTTGTGTGTGTATATGTGTATGTACCTATATATATCTCATATATCTCATATGGCTATATCTATGTATATGTATCTATAGATATATACACACATATATATATATATATATATATATATATATATATATATATATATATATATACATATGAACCTATGCATGTATCTATATACAATTGATGTTATATGATCATTTGTGAGTTATGCATTAATATATATATATATATATATATATATATATATATATATATATATATATATATACATATGAACCTATGCATGTATCTATATACAATTGATGTTATATGATCATTTGTGAGTTATGCATTAATATATGTATATATATATATATATATATATATATATATATATATATATATATATATATATATATATACATATAGCTGTCTTTCTCTTTCTCTATAATACAGATATATATCTGTCCATATGTCCATGCATGTTCGGCTCATATTTTGGCCTGTTCCTCATTCACTTGGCAATTGTCATGGATGATCGCAGCATTGGAATCAGTAACTAGTGGCAATGCTTTTGTGTTTCAGACTTCATCTCCTTCTACATATGTGTTCTAATACATATAACTGTGTAACTAGCAACATTTTAAGTGTATCAGAGGATTAGTTGAGCAAGAACAAAAAAAGTCCACACAATCAGTAACAGAAAGAAGAAGCAGGAGTACCGATGACCAACCTCAAAAATGAATCCAAACCGTGTCCCTGCCGTGAATTTTCACAAAAAGGCAACCAAAATTAAAAACTCGAAGCAGTTTAATGTACTGATAAACACAAAAGTTCCACGATACACAATAAAAATAAGTTAAGCGCTTTCACCTAGGTTCAATCCCAGGCTTCCTCAGAACATTAGTTGACATATATCCCTATTTGTACCCACAGTGTGGCATACTTTGTCCAGACTTCTTGCATTAACAGGTTATGTGGTGTGATAATAATACATTTCCTGTACTGTTGACTGATTGTGCTGCATGATATGTTTGTGAAAACTTCAGGTTATGTATATCTGCCACGGTTTAGTGGAAAATCACTTTGTATATGGAGTGCAGGGTCCTGGGTTCGAGCCTCGGAGAGACAGTTTATTTTGTTGCAGGGCAGAACAAGGGCCGTTGGTTGCAGAGTGATTAAGGCACTTTTAAACAGTTGTAAGTGGGTTTGCACGGGTTTGCAAGATGGTAAGCACTGCCATTCTATGCTTATGTTTTCTTACAGTCAGTTAGCTTCAAATCTCTCAACCTGTGTAGGTATAGCTTACCCCCATGCAAAACCACACAAACCCACTTACCACTGCTTAACAGTGCTTACTGCTGCTTACCCCGATGCAAATTCCTTTAAAAGAAAAGAAAAAGGGATTGATAGGACAGTGGTGAAAAACGGGGCACAAAGAGGGAAAGACAGTAGGGAAAATAGCTTGGCATGTGCAAGAAGTGTATAGGAAAGGTCCATAGCTGCCCATTTCTTCTACAGCTGTGCATATACACTATATTTGCAGGTACATTTGGACCCTCAAACCCCTGGGAGAGGGGTGAGGACAACATATATTCTTTGTGATGCCAATTAGACCAGATTACATATGTCCAGTGGACACGTGTGCGAAATGGACAGTTATGTATGGGGCGAGATTTTTTGTGGGAACAAATTGCCCTTTTTTTTTCAGGTGAGAGTGGGATGTTCGGGAGGGGTAGTAGGTATATTTGGGAAGGTAGGTTGGGAAGGTTAATAGACAAGACACACAAGATGCATACAGGGCTGGTATATGACACATGTGGGGGTTAAACATCTTGGATGGGGAGGGGTGTTTGGAAGTCTCAAACCCATGAGCCCCCAACTGGAAACAGTGGGACTGAGGTCCCCACCCATGGGCAGTCACCACTGCACCTTCACGGCCCCAAAGATGGCTGTGCTGGGGGCTGTGTAGGAGGGGAAGGCTCACCCTCTAATAGCGTCACTCGGCCCTCAAGCTGGCCTATCCACTCTCGATACTCTAGATCGAGCTCCTTATGCACCACGGCCTGGACTTGTTGACAGGTGACGTGTTCCCCTCTGCACCGCTTGGGGAGGGGGTGAGCCCCATCTCCTGCAGTGGTTCCACTCGAAGGTGGTGCAGGGCCCACAAAGGAGGAGGTCCCAGGCTGGGTCCCAGATGTGCTGGTGCCCGGTGCCATGGCCAGCTGATGTGGGACAGGTGGGTCCGCTAGGACCGGCCTTCCCATACGAGCTGTGTTGTCACATGTTTATGATAGATATGGGTTAGCAATAGTCAACAGCATTCAGGATTAGTTATAACAGCATGCATAGGTATTCCCATTAACCCAACACACCAGATTTAACACAGAGCAAGCAGAACACATGCATATATGGAACAACAGTGGCCATTACAGGAGCATGAAGGTTTCATTGATGGCAACAGGCCACCAATATTGGTGTATTTTCACATGGCACATGCATAGAAACAAATGTGAATATTTATAAACCTTTAGGACATATGTCCCAACAAAAGTTTGTAGTGTACACATACCAGCTGATGAGTGTCATTAGGTTATTATGCATATATGGTAGGGGTGAGAGAGAGAGTTCAATTAACAAATAATATATCCTTGTAGCTTTCACAACATTCTTAGTCACTGCAGTGGTCTTTCCCTTACATGTATTATTACCCTACACAATGGCCTTATATTGTACACTGGTATGTTTATAAATTATTATATACATGACCTGTGTCTTACATACAGGTGTGACAGGCTGCAGGTGTTAATGCAGCATATGTTGAGAATTGCTGTCATACACTTTCGGTGAGGTGCTAGAATGGCAGGTTTGTTTCCATATACATTCTCTGACTATGTACATGTTTGACTATCAGTTATATGTCATTGACAACTGCCTACAATTCTTGGATCATCACACTGGATTTTCAAGGGAACAGGGTACCAAGCTGGTGATATGGGCCATTTATCTGGACATGCTGGAGAGATTGGAACAGTTGTTGGGGATGGATATGCATACAACTTACAATTTGAACATTCTAGCAAATTCTGTACTGTTGTTGGGTGTAAGTATGCATATAGCTCTCTATCTGAACATTGTATTAAAATCTGTACAGATGTGGGGTTTGATTATGCATGCAACTTAGTAGCACCCCCAGGATTCAAACCCCTTCTGTGTGTGACAAAATATTATAGCTAACATCAAAGTACACTGTGCTATCAGGGAATTGATGCAAAGCTTTCAACTGTTTTCTATCTAAGTCTCCCTAACTTGTGCAATATAACTGACCTCTGTGCACTTCCAACATTGTTATGCAGGACTTCATGTCCATTTTATCTGCATACCACTGTGTGGGTGACACTGCTTAAGATGCAACAGTACTATTTATAGTATGGAACAGATCACCAACATATGAAAGAAGAGTAAACAGCAGCACTCTAGGGGTTATACCTTTATTCACATACTATTACACATTTATTTCTACTGGTACAACACTTTCTAAGGCTCTTATATTTATTTGTTATGACAGTACATGCAGACTGATTACTAACCTGCCTCACAACGCAGCCTTTGCAGCCTAGCATCATGGGCTTGCTGGTTCGCAGCTCGCTCATCTTTCAGAGAAATGCAGTGATATTTAGATATACCTATCCATAGTATACACAAGCTAGGCAATTATTTATTACTTAGTAGAATGAGTACTTCCTCAGTACTGGGGCATTGGGCATCTGCTGAGACTCCTGGATCCACTGTTATAGTACATCCCCCCCTCCACCGCTTCGGGTCAACATGGTGGTGCCTGACATGCTCACCAGTTCGGGGGATACCTGTGGCACTGTTGAGGTCACGGGTGAGACTGTCCCAGGCCTCCGTTTTATACTGCAAGCCCTGGTACTGGCCCTGCAGTAGTCTCTGATCATGGTGTTTTACCAGGTGCCATACCATGATTTTTGACTCCTGGATGCCCAAGCGCTGCACTGTAAATCAAGTGCCTTCACCCACACCAGCCATTCTGTCTGCAGTAAGAAGCTACAACCGGTTATGGGTAGTATTCCCACCTGTGGAGTTTAAATACAACCATTTTCCCTCACTTCCCTGTGATTGGCCAGTTTTGAAAAGGCTAAACTATGGGCAGACCTGCTTACATGAGGTTGGCACTGCTTAAAGAGGTATACCACTAGGCAGATTGAATTGGCTCCCCTACACATTGCTTACACTTTCTAACTTGAGCTGTGCTGCGGTTAGCATTGCTTAATAGTTAATTAGCACTATATTTGCCATTTGGCAATGATTTATTCTTCATTACAGGTTACATATGTGTCTGGTATCCGTGATTCATGTGTACATACACTGTATGGGGACCTGGGGACTTCTACACTTTATTACAATAACACCTCAAATCTATGCTTATTGCAGTACTCCAGTTCACATATTTATATTCTGTAGCAGGTTATCCAACATCATACTGTACATAGATTCAGTTCACATGTTTGGTTTTATTTTTCTGTGGTGAGGATTAGTTTGTTGATACCTCACTCATATCAATTGCTATGATGGCTTGGTGGGTAACTACTGTGACTATAGTGTGCAGGATACTGAGTTTGAGCCTTGCCGAAGCAGTTTATTTTTTTGCTAGACAGAACAAGGGCCATTGGATACAGTGTGATTAAGGTACTTTTGAGCAGTTGTAAGCGGGTTTGCACGGGGTACGCACTGCCTACACAGGTTAAGCAATTTAGAGGCTTACTGGGTGCAGGACACTGTAACCGGAAATTAGCAATGCTTACCTTCGTGCAAACCTGCTCACATGGCCTTAAACTCACTTACTAGTGCTGACATATGCTTACTACTGCTTCTTGCTGCTTAACCTAACTACTGCTTTATGCATAATGATACTGACACCTCACATGTGCATTTCCTGCATTATTCTAGGTTGTATATATATATATATATATATATATATATATATATATATATATATATATATATATATATATATATATATTATTTCGTGGCAGCAGTAGTCCAGTTCATAGATATATATATATATATATATATATATATATATATATATATATATATATATGTTATTCCATGGGTTATGCAACATACATATTACTCATAACGTGCTTTGCCATGGCAAATGGTATGTCTCAGTTATCTTCCTGTTCCCCCCCACTTTCTCGCCTACATCCATGAGGCAGTCCCATTAGAAAGGGTCCATCCAACCACGGCACGCCTCGGCCTATAATGTCTTACCCATCATTCCCTCCACCCCCTCCCTCCTCCACATCAATCATCCTTTCTACAGGTTCCATCCAAATCTCACCACACCACTACACATTGCCCACTCTCCACTTCTCAGGACCCATCATGTAAGTTGTCTCACCCCATGGATCTTCAGGGTTCCCACACATTCAGTCTGCAAACATACATATCCTTCTTTGCTTACCTGTAATGCATGATATGTTACCCCGAGGACTCTTTGTAGCAGAATTTTTAGGGTCGTCCCGTTAGGGATGAACATGCGTTTGTTTAAGATTGGACTTTGCAGGTTTCCACTGTTTCTCCCACTGGTAGTATCATGTCTGTAGTCTGGGTAGCAGTGCTGTGCAACACTTAGCGGTGCTTAATATTTGATTTGCATGATATTTGCCTTTTGGCATTGATGTCTTCTTTATTACATGTTATATATGTGGCTTGTATCCTTGATCCATGTGTATGTACGCTGTATGGGGTCCTGGAAACTTCCACACTTTATTGCAATAACACCTCACATCTGGCCTTACTGCAGTACTCCAGTTCACATATTTATGTTATGTAGCAGGTTATACCACTTCACACTGTACATAGAGTCAGCTCACATGTTTGGTTTGATTTTCCTGTTTTGAGAATTAGTTTGCTGATACCCCATGCATATCTATTGCTATGGTGGCTTAGTGGTTAACTTCTGTGACTGTAGTGTATAGGGCCCTGAGTTTGAGCCTTGCAGAGCCAGTTTATTTTGTTGCTGGGCAGAACATGGGCCATTGGATCCAGAGTGATTAAGGCACTTTAAAGCAGTTGTAAGCGGGTTTGAGCAGGTTTGCGTGACAGTAAGCACTGCTAACCTCCAGTTACAGCTTCTTACACTCAGCTTATACTTTGTTTAATCTGTGTAGGCAATGCTTACCCCCACGCAAACACGCTTAGATATGCTTACTACTGCTTATTTGTGCTTAAACCTCTTACTAGTGCCTTATTCATTATGACACTGACATTTCACATGTGCATTTCAAGCAGTACTCCAGTTCACATTTAAATGTTATTATGTTGGTTATACGGCAAAAAGATGTGAAAATATGCTCATATACAGATTTCACATGGAAAATGATATGTGCTGCAGTGGGACTCAAACCAGGTATGCCTGTTTATTAGGCAGATGCTCTAATCACTACTCTATTGCTGTGCTGCTTCACTTGCATATATATTTCTTGTTATCTTCAGCCTTTTCAGCTGCTTTAACCGTAGCTAAGCGATGGGCAAACCCACTCACCTATGGTTAGCTGTACTCTGGGTTTTAAAAAAAATAAATACAAGGGTTTCTTCATTTTATTTCAATGTACTGTTGCTGTTGAACACATGGGGACTGTTGGTGGGAATATGCAGACACCTATGAGCGGTCTCGCTCATTTATTTACATATTCTTCTGTTCTACTTTGCAGGGGCATGTTTATTCTGAGAGCTCTGCTCTCAGACATGCCCCCTGCACTCGTCCACCTCAGTATAGGATTTGGAGCTCAAGCAGCGTGCCTTCATCAATATGCATGGCGCGCTGCCGTCTCCTCTTAAACTGCCACTTACGTGCAGGACTAGTTTATTCCTGCACAGCAGATTAGTAAATCTGGGGGAAAGTCTAGGAAACTAAAAATGATGAAGTCATTGTTTGTTAGTTACATTAGTCCCAAACTTGAGTATGGAATAACAATATGGAAACCTTATAAGAAAAAAAGCATGGACAAACTGGAAAGAGGACAGCAAAAATATACAAAGGGCATCCATGGATGTGAAAATTTAAGTTATTATGAAAGACTAAAATATCTGAACTTGTACAGAGTCTCATACAGATATCTAAGAGGAGATCTTATTCAAGTATATAGGGCATTTAGAGAATGTTTGAAGTTACCAAAAAGTACTAGAGAATCATCAGACAACATATGTAGAACATTCTATAGAATGAGAAGCGTACTAATTGGTTCTCTGACAGAGTACCTGATGCATGGAATGGACTACCAAATTACATTAAAACAAGTACTAGTTTAGATATTTTTAAGAACAGCCTGGACACTTATTATGGGAACAAGTGTTTTGGTTTATTTGCAAGCTAGAAGGACATTAATGCCCGTGCTTGAAATATTTGTACTATGTATGTATATACCAGTACTTTTTGAAACATACATACCATTTGCATCTGTCATCCTTCTCAGTCTTCCCTCATTGGCTCGCACATTTTGTATTCTCTCCACATTAGCTGTGAGGGACATATAAACACATTAAGGTCAGCATTCAGAAACAGATCGAACTGCTTCATCAATCAAGCAGTGTCTTTGATAGTGACATATCTGTGGAGTGCCATCAGTCCTACAGTCATCCATCCAATGATTGAGGGTACACCTCTTCCTCATCCTGAGGCCTCAATATTGATTTCTACACTGTTCAACAGTGTGGGGGATGCTGGTAACAATGGACAAATCCCGAGCCAAACTATTCCATGCAACTGATTTGTAATCTGATACATTGTAGTGTCCTGCAGCAGCCAGAATCATTCTCTAGGAGTCCAACAAACACTTTGGTCTATATTAAGTCCTCGAAAGCTGACAATGTCGAATCTGACATTGTCAACATGAAAATAGCAAAACTGCAGAACATCAAACAAGGAAACGGAAATCTCCATAAGTTGAGATTTCTGTTTACTTCAATGTATTGCAGTCTTGGAGTTGCTATATTTAAGTAGTGGGAGGTGTATGTGTGGGAGGGATGCATGGGGGTTTGCCCCCTGCCTACACTGTTAATTTATTTATTTTTGTTTTGTTTTTATTTTTTTTTCTGAACATTCGATGTTTGAAAAGTTCGATTAGTAAAGGTCGACCTTTAGTCATTCGAACTGCTAAATATTCGATGTTCTAATATAGACCCTTGGACTCCTGCACACCCCACCTTTGAGAATTAAATCTCAGTCCTTCACCATGAGCACCAGCCATCTTTAATGTGTTCAAACCCCAATGTACAATGTGATTTCCCACCAATTACAACTGTAACAGATACTGAGAATGCTGTTGTGACCTGCGTCATTTGAAAATGGTGTGTGCTGCTTACCATCTCACAAACACAGGCAACATATTTGCAGGCAGTTCGTAATGCACAATATTTGGAATAATACAGATGTTATTATGAAAACTGCCTCAGCCATCATGATAGTACATATTATACAGTAGAGACTCGATTATCTGAACTAATTGGGATAGGGTAGTTCAGATAATCAAACTGATTGGATAATTAAAAATACATTGAACCGGATAAAAAACTTCTAAAATCTTGTTTTTTTTTTTCTGCACATAGGGAATACACTTTTCAACCATTAGGTGATTCCAGTGGACAATAAATAATATTTTTCAGACACAAGTGGGCTACAAGCTCAAAAAACATGCACAAGCAAATACGTATATTGTTTCATATTCAGACTTTATGATTTTTTTCTACCAGAAAACTTTGGAAGGCTGGGTTCGGACAATTAACGTTTCTGATAACTGATGTTCAGATATTTGACTCTCTACTATATATAAAATACTAGTAGAACTATTAACATTTATCATGTGAAGTGGGGCACCATTAAAAAGGACAGGATTCTGCAGTATCACAACCCAGCACCTTAGCTATGACACCCCTACAATAACAGGTGTTCCCAATACATGGATGTAGATATATGTGTTTACTGTTCACTGCATTAGTATCTATTATAAGGACACATTACAGAACAAGGTTGCATTACTTGTATTCAAATGTAGGGCCCTCTGAACTAGTTAGTGATACTCAATTCCTTGCAGCACAGGAGAAGTTACATAGCCTGTGGCTACATTTGTATGCTACGTAAGGTTCAGTTTAAAAAAAAATGAACTGATAACATGCAGAAAAGTAGTTTAATGTATGACAAATGCATTCCACTTTGTTAATACACAGGGAATATGTTTACATAGGTACACAATCAAGATCAACATGCAATGTACATTCAGAGAAATGCATGGTTGCCTTAAAGCTGTTTTTCTGAAATACAGCACTGAAGCAAGCCAAAACAGTCATTCATCACAGAAAAACTTCAACAAGGAATGTACATTTATTTTAAAGTAGTACATGTTAGATGTACACATAATGAAATGTTCCACATGGAATACAATTCACATACTCCTTACACAGGCTGTTATGAATCCTGTTTTTAAATGTACAACAGTGTCCTAACATGTTGTGTTCCTTGGTCACTCAGCAATCATCTGACCAGTACTGTTGTATCAAGCATGTGTTCAAACAATTGCATACTTTTGCCTTTACAATGTTTACGGATATTACGTGGGAGTAAGTAACTCAATAACAAAAAAGAACAGCCATATTGGCTAATATGAACAAGCATTAATAGCAATATTGTGGGTGTGGATCAAAGGCATCCACCCGTATTTGAGCCTGTAAGATATCCCCCAGAGAATGCATCTTGAGCATTTAATGGGTACACATGGGATTCATGTTAGCTGGCAGGTTTGCCAGCACACTTGTGACATATGATACACATGCTGTTCAACACGCCTTGCCAGTTACAGTTGTACACCTCAAGCTCATTGTAGACCGTATCTTGTTCTACATTTCTTGCTGTAATGTGTACATAGCTCCAGTGCTAGGCACACATTAATTTAGGATTCTGCAATACAGGATACAATTGTAGCATTCCTCTAAGTATATACTCAGCTATAATATTCACTTTTGCAATGTTGTTAATGCCATGCAGTGATGTAAAGACTGTGGATGGTGATGTCTGTAACTCACCAATGCCCCATGCCCCATGCTACTCTGTGAAATGTCCCTGTGAGTACATATAACATATAAACACATACTGTACTTTCCACTGGGAGGGTTTCCTGCACTCATTCTTGTCTCTGAGTCAATGCTGAGAAAGTATGTACGGTTCTTCCAGGGTCTATGTGCCCTAAAACGATTTCCATATTCTCTGTAGATGCCTATTGCCAGCAGCAGCAGTGTCTTCACCCTGTATTACAGACAGACACATACAAAAAAGTAACACGTAATGAAAATCTGTTTGTGCCTGCTTTGTGTCTGTACTGCAGTATGATCCCAACCCACAAAAAAAGAAAAAAGGAACTGGAGGCAGCAAGAATGCTTTTATATTTTGTGGAGTAGCTCCACAGGATTGGCTGATTACCATACAGTTCAGCTGTGTATGCTGTAAATACCATCTCTGAAGTACAGAATAGGACACATGCCATCAATGATTGATGTCCTCCAGTATAAAAAGGCAAATGAATAGCTGAGTAAACTGATGCTGGTGAGAGTTAGTACATGTTGCAACTGAGGAACACATTTCCTTGTATTTAATATATTTCAACAAAGGAGTATTGCGCTCTATCAGGTATGCATTCATCTTGTTACCTAAATAATGCCAATTTTGAAAAACAGACAACAATACATGTGAATTAAATCTGTATGCATTTGTTAGAAATATACTCATAACATGGCCTTCGTTCTCAGTAATATGAGAGCTACAGAGGCTGTAAGGTAGGCATAAAGTATAATGCTGTGTGCTAACTATGTATACATGCTCCATAGCAGGATCCTTTTATAGTACCTTTAACATTCCACCATTGTTTGCCAGCATTGTTTCTGACCCTGGTATTTGTTATGCTATAGGGGGTGGGGGGACAGATGAAGTCCTGCTATGCAAATCACTAGAGTGCAATGTTATGTGGGTTGTGGGGCATAGTCCTTTATCTGTTAGGGCACAACAAATGATATGATGCTGTTTTTACTCATTTACTTTTGTCACTGCCCTTGCTATTTACTGCACAGCATTGAATATGTACAGTGTACTCCCTTTTTGAGTACTGGGAGCCTACCTTTTCTGCATAATCTGTTTAACAATTTGTACTAATGTGATCATTATATGCTGTAGCATTATTTTGTCTTTCAGTAAACAGTATGCCCCCAGGACAGAAAACCCCATTCTCTGAGGCCAAAAATGAGCTGATCATAGATGCACTCAGGAAACACCATGAGGTCCTGGTGTCAAGAGGGAAGCAAAAAATGGCTGAACATGCATAAATGTGGGAACACCTTGTCAGAAATCTCAACAGGGTGTGTAGACAGAGTCACACCTATGAGCATGTGCATCACAGAGCTACAGTCATGATACATGCAGTGAGGAGACATGCAGTTGATGTGGCAAGTGATCATGAGGTCACTGGTGGTGGGCACACAGCAGAAGAACCTCTCAGCACCAGTGAAGAATTCCTGATGAATATTGCCACACAGAAAATCTCCCAGCAGTCTGACAGCCAATATGTCCTTGATGTTGGTGCCATTCCTGCTACTCAAGAGGAGCATACAAGTTGGCTGTGATAGACCATCAGTAGGCTATGCTTGCAGTCAGTCTGTACTACTACTTATAGTTTTAATGTGTGGTAGGTTACATTATTGGTGAGGTGTAAGTGAGATAGCTGCAGTGTTCAGGTCCTTTAACTGCCACAGAGTGATTCATTGCACACATCTACACACAGAACAGGTCTAGTCATCCTTGTGCCAATATGTTCTGGATATGTGTGCCACTCTCGCATCACATGTGGGGCTGCCGAGAATGCTTTGTAACATCATCAAAATATTTCTGCATTCTGTTATAAGTGTATATAATTGTGTCAAGCTATATGAGTGTTGCTTTGGGGTATTTCAGATAGCTGCAGACTTATGCTCATGTAAAGTATGTTAGCCACATTCCTGATAACAAATATGTGAGCGTAGATATAGATCAGTAAAAGTATTAATCCCTGTTATACAGTTAAATGCCTTGTGCTGCTGCCATTATGTCTTTCTCTACTTTTCCTAGCCCCATCAGGGATTAAATGTGCAATGGTTGCAGCAATAGCTAAGTGGACTATGTTTTTCTGTACTGTATATACATCTATTCCAACATATCTGCTGTACTGTTCTCTCAGGCCTGCTGTATGTATTTCTGTACTGTTTGTGTACCTGTCCACTGCACAGGTGTTTTCTGAATGTCACAGTTTGGTAATCATCTTGCAAGCCTGTATTTAAGATCATGGTACTTGAATGTCAGATTACTGTGAAGTCTGTAATGATAGCAAACACTGACTTATCAGATACAGATCCCACATTCAAACTGCATAGCCTTCAGGTATGTCATAGTGAAGCAAAACCAGTTATTTCATCAGTTGTGTTTGTTTGTAGGAGGATATTATGTAATATTTGTCCATATTCTTTAGCCTCTGTTCAAACACTATTTATGGCTTTGTCCACACATCTTACTGTAAGTGGCTGACAGGTTCAAATGTCTATAATAATGACAGCAGTGAAATGGGCATCATAGAAGTACAGGGATTAATGTTGTCTGTTTTTTTTAATCACAAGTGAACTTGGCAGTATTTTCTGTCCCCTTTGCCACCTGATGTCAGTGTCTCATCAGAGTTTAATGATGATGGTGGCCAAAGTGAGGCACAGTTGGGGGTTGCACAGGCTGAACCTGACACAAATGTTGACATCCAGCTCCCACACTAAAGATCCCCAGACACAGCCAGTATGCATATGCATACCCAGCCCACTGAGGTCACACTTATTGGACAGTTGGAGGGTGAAGACATAGACCAGGGTAGTGTGGCTACCATGGCCTCAGTGCCTGTTGACACTGCCCATAGACAAACTGGAGGTGAGTTGCCACACAGGTGGATTGATAGGAGTGCTCATCAGAGGCCTGTTGTCCCTCCACCACCTGATGCAGGTGTGTCTTCTTGTGTCACTCAATGTGTATTTAGGGCTATAATGGAGGCACACGAACATTCGGAATGTCACTCCAGGAGAATGTTCAGCATTTTAGATGCAGCACAATCTGATATCCTTGACTCCCTCCACAGTGTTGTTGATGCATTGGATCGGTTCAATGACATGTATCAATAGGATGTGGCCATGAGGGCGCACAGAGCATCTGTCATGGAATGCACATTGTCTGTGCTGGAATATCTAGTGGGAAGAGAATATCAGCCTCATGGGTGTAAGTTAGCAACTACATCTGCTGAGAGCCAATGGGGCCATACCTGATCAACCTCTAGTAGTGGCAGTACATCTGCTGCTCTACCAGAGAATGTGGTGTTCACACCCAGACATAGCAGGCCATGGGGTCGTGGTCCTGGCAGTTCCCATGAAGGGGAGATGTCCAGCAGACATCAGTCTCCAGGCAGTAGCACACCATCTGACCTTGGGCATGAAGGTTCCAGTGTAACTCCTAGCAGAGTCTGTTCTCATGTTTGGAGGTGGGGAAGATGAACTGTCAGCTCTACTATGCACAGTTCACAGCTGTCCAACATACAGAAACGTAGGACTAGCAATGAGATTGGCTGTCTTCAGGCAGACACTCACACACCAATGTCACATTTAGGGCACCTACTGACACACACACACTGTATCTACATGCTCCCTGTTGCCTGCTGCCCTTACTGACTCACACACACACACACACACACACACACACACACACACACACACACACACACACACACTCACTAACCTTTTGTGTCAACCTAGGCCTCCTGCACCCCCACAAAACACCCTGTGCAATTGATGACTGTGCCACACCCCTGTTGTCTATCTTTTGCCTTCAGGGATACTGTTGTTATGAGTCTGATGTACAGGGTGACTACCTACATTTATTATGTATTTCATATGTCCATTTGTGGTGTCCTGGTTATTGTAACATCATTTATATTCTAATTAGCCAGTTAGACAATTGCTAGAATAATAATTTCTCTACTTTCTAATTGATTCTTTTTAAGGCTTGCGAGATCAGTCAATGACATGTTTCTCATTAATATATCTAACCCTCTTTTTCAGGATTGTTTACTGCTAACTTATGTGTGCTCATCCAAAGATAACCTATTGGAGTCTGAGCTCAGGACTGTATGTCACACTGCAGACAGAGCTCACATCAGTAATACAGTATAATGCTTTGTTTTTTCATGCACATCACCATATGTTCCGAGGTTAATAGGTTTGACAGGGGTATTATCCTAATGGTGTTTAGACCTGTAGCTGATACATCAAAATATGTTATCAAAAAGCATGTATAATGCATGCCCATGAGTCTTACAGAGAGGACCATCCATGTCATAGTGGATAACATGTTCACATGAAGTCTGTGCTCAAACAGGTTTATGGATGTGCTCTGCATGAAATATAGTTGGATTTCTAATGCAGATGACTGACAACCGTTGACACACATATGTGTCTACTCTGCATGTCCAATGTATGTCATACTGAACATTGAGGTCCCTGGAGCAGGTAGCTGTGGTCCAATATGACTTATGGATTTGCAGCATATTCATGTCATTTGGCCCAAAGCTGGCCATGTACTGCTTCAATATTCTGGTGCTAAGCTATATATCTGATACTGCATACACTGACAGCTACCTCAGTCTGCTCACAGAAGAGACATGTTGGAGATTCTGTGATGTTTTCATGCTCAGAGATTAATGAGGTCTGTCAAAGTCCTGCAGGTGTTTGGGACAATACTTATTAATCGAGGGTTATATACATCAGTAGGGCTGATGATGAATGAGTATAGGGGAATAATATACTTTTGGTCGATATCATGCCTTCCTTAATCGGATGTAGGATAGAAGATGCCTTCCTCCCCACCTTACACACATTTATCAGTTGACATGCATTTAAAGATATATTAAATCATAATCAGGGTATACTTTACTCTGGTGTTTTTCTTTAAATAAGCAGGAACATCTATTAACCCAGGGCATGGTAATGCATGTTAGTGCAGTTGGTATAACATCCATGGCTTTGTCAGCAGTCATTAGTGGCACTAAGATTTCTGGCCACATATCCTCTGCTGTTTTGGGGACTTTTGACATTTATATGGCAAACCAGAGGAGAGACAGCACAAACCCCCTCTGTTACCACATAGGTGACAGGACAGCTGCGTGAGGTGAGCTCTCCCACTTTGACTGAGTTTTGTTGGTATGTGATCAGATTTGCAACCCGCCTGTTAACAGAAAGTGTGTTATTCACTTTAGTTAGTTTCTCAGTAGGAACAAATGTTGGACTGTGTTGAGGTGCTGGCCAAGTCAACATAGGGTGAGTGCACAGCCTTGGATATGTCTTTGCTCACAGTCTGGATTTCACATGTTTTTTTGCAGGCACAAGATAACCATAAGAACAGATAACTGGAACAGATGTAGTGTTTGGAGGCCACCTATGTCCTTTTTGTGTGAGATGCATGCATATTTTTTCCATCGCCTTAAAACAAACATTGAATACAGTTATGGAAGTATAATCCCATGTGTATGTTGCCTATTCTACATTGTGTCAGTGGGAAATGTTCTCTGTATTCTATCCATTGTGGACAACAGCAGTACTCTGGCTGTTGATAAATATGGTGGCCAGTGCAGTAGTTTACTGTTGCAGCACATGAAAAACACAGACTAGATTGTCATCTGGTGACATGGATTCTGTGCTTCACATATTGGAGTGAGCAGTGATACCTAACTTTCTGAAGATACCATAGTTTGTAGAGGATGATGTAGCCATGTAGTAAGCTTAGTGTTCTGAGGTGGATACTTTACAGTCACTTGTGTCTGCTAGCAGGTGTGGCATTCACACTGGGTCAGTGTGTGCAATACTATCCAGAATTACTTCAATATGCATCTGAGCAATATATTTTATTTTGCAAATGTAAATGATGGCAGGCCTATGGTTATGCCTGGATATGCGTTATTAATTATTACCATAGCTGCTATATGTGGCTTCTTCAAGTCTTCAAGGTGTGTCATTGTTTATGGTGCATCAACGTGATATGTCTTCCTGGACTGTTTTACACATGTGGTATTTGTAAACAGCAGCTACTGTCACTTACTGTAGAATGTAGTACTGACAAAAATTCACCATTATGGATTATAAATTCCAGTGGAGCTCTCTTAGACCATATCAGGCATGGCTGTGTGTATACATTTGTGTAGATTTGTAGTCAAGGCATCAGGTTGTAATTTACACCAGCTGCCAACGTCCTTTGCATAAACCTGAGCTTGGACATTGGGTATTTCATTCCTTAGGATGATCTAGGTAACCTGAATGATGTATTTGAACCTGAATCCTCATGTAGGGGGTTCATTAGGTATTCCAAACTGTATACATACTGTATTATGGTTGGATTAACAGTACAAGCACTACACATGTGCCATGACACTTTTCAGTCATATAGTTGACGAACAGGTCTCATATATTACAGGCCCTTGTGGGGTGGTGCACTATGTTTACCATGTCATTTCAGTTTGCAACATCCACTTGTTTGTGCACATGACTTTGTCCTCCTATATTTATCTGCATTAGGCATTATATGCACTGGTGAATAAAATCATGTCAACTAGTCTTGCAGGAGGACAGAGGGAAACTGATAGGTGATGATAGGAGATTTGAACCTAGCATATGCATAGATACTGCTAAAAGGAGGGGTATATGTGATCTGAGTGGTATTTTTTGAGGAGTAACCAATGGTGTGTACATTCTGAGTCATTGTTAAGGTGGATCTATAGTCGGGTCATTGATCGGTAGGTGTTTTATTTGATGCTTGCTATGCAATAGAAGGTATGACAGCTACCTAGAGCTGTTGAGGATCTGCTCTGCAACAAGGTAGCCACTAAGTCTATTGGAAAATAATACTGCCATCTATGTACATATGAGAGCAAAATGTTCAGGCATCTGCACATACACCTCAACAGAGCAGGTAATCCAAGAAAACACTATAAAACCTCCAGCATAAAAATAATGACAAAGTTACTTCTCAGAGTCAAGCCAGGATATCGATAACTCAAACATAAGAATAATGAATTAAGTCTCTTCAGACCTTCGATAGAAATATAGCAATACAAATGTCTATTCAGACCTTGTAAGTATCCCCAGATACTTTGTCTGAATAGACATTTGTATTGCTATATTTCTATCGAAGGTCTGAAGAGACTAATTCATTATTCTTATGTTTGAGTTATCGATAGCCTGGCTTGACTCTGTGCAGTAACTTTGTCATTATTTTTATGCTGGAGCCTTTCTTCTTCTTGCTCAAAGTCATTTATTTGCTCGTGTTTTTTTTTATTGTTTGGTGACTATTAAAGCTGACATTAGGTCCAGAAACAGTAATCTTCAAATAGAGTCTCCTACTGCACACACCTGCCAGCAGTATACAGGTGTGAATCCTATTAACATATTTCATCCTAATGTTCCTAATATTTTCGCTTCTGTCATGATGCTTTGCCTCAGCACATCATCTGCTTTCATTTCTCCATTCCTCTGCATCTTGTTCTGTCACAACCACCTGCCTATCCTAGCTCACCACATCCGTGAACCTGATATTAGGCCTTACTATTTTCCCTCTACCTACCAGCTACATCCTAAGCATCCATCCCCAAATGTACCAAAAATACCTCCTAAGCACATGCCCAAAGCAATGCAATCTCACCTCTCTGTACTTGTGTACAAACCATACAACCTTGTGCTGACACTGTCATGTACTGATTATTAATCCAGTCCATCTTCACTACAAACAATGCAGATCCTAACATCTAGAACTCTTCCAGCTCCTGTTATGACTCGTATTTTTGTTGGTGCCACCAGCACCAAACCATATCATATAGCTGTTGGCAGTACACTCTTGTAGACCTTCCCTTTTATTGTTATTGGTACCCGTCTGTCACAAATCAGTCTTGACACTCTACACCCACTCCACCATGTATGCACTATCTTCTTCACCTCCATTCCACACTCAGTGTTAGTGTGTACTTAATCTCTCATGTATTTAATAACATACACCTTTGACAGCTGCACTCCCTGTATTCTCACCATTCATCTATCCTCCCTGTCATTCACAGACATATATTCTGTCTTAGTCCTTATGCCATTCATTACTCAACTTTGTATAGCAAAACTTTGCCTCTCTAGTGTCTCATACACCTGTTCCCTGATCACAATATCATACACAGATGTCATAGTCCATGGGGACTCCTGTGTGATCTCCTGTACCAAACTGACCATCACCATTGCAAAGAGATGTCATGATGTTAGTGCATAGCATGAAAAAAGTGTCACTGTTATCTGTATTATATTGGATGAGGAGACATTTACCTGTCTCCCAGGCCATTGTGTGCCCATGGCCTGTTGTGAACAATACATATCAAATAATCTGATTTAGCTGATGACATCAGCTGTGTCTGTTAAACAAATGAGGACAGTGTACCATAGGCTGGGTAAAATAATTTAACATCCAACAGCAGCTCATGCCATGCCATTCTCCAAAGCAGTACTGAATACGGAGTCACAGTCTTCATAATGGAGACACACACACACACACACACACACACACACACACACACACACACACACACACACACACACACACACACACACACCAAGTTGGTTGCAGTGAGATTAGAACTCCTACCAGTCTAGGTTTACAGACTAGAGAACAAGTCTGACTTTAACGGGCCAGCAGGTGATCTTATAGTAGACGATATCAGCACACCCTCTGGGGGAAAGGAGGTTGAAGGCTGCTAGACATAAGGATTTTTTTTTGCAAGCACAAAACCAATTCAAAACCATGGCAGTCTCCAAGGCAGTGTTGGACTCCCACTCCCACTAGTATTTAGTGAGACAGACACACACACTCACTACCACAGTGAGAACCGAACCCCTACCTATCTAAGTGCACATACTAATGAACACCATTTTTAATGCAAGAGCCACTACACAAGTCTGATTTTAACATGACTTATAGTAGATGACATCATCAAGGGATGTAGCAAACACCAGCTTGGAAGGCCTGCATAGGCACATCACTCCTTTGTGTCATCTGAGGATAGTACATTAACAGTAGTATACAGTTCAGAAGCCATAGCTATGTAACAGCATGACTGCCTTATTGAGCATATGGATGTTTTCCTTTGTCAGTGCAAGCTCGTGAGCACAGTGTTATCACTGTGTCCATGAGGAAGCACACACAATTATTACATATTTGCTTTGTGTTAGATGTATGTGTTATAGAATTAAGGAGATCCCATGCTTGTACTGATTGCAATTGAGGTTGGATTCTGAGGAAACACATGTGGATGTTTATTAACTGTCTGTACAGATAGTTACACTGTGCCCTCAGTTTGCAATGTTTCCACATCATAGAAATATAGAACAGTAAAAACACAGATCTATGCATGCGGTGTAATAGTTAGCTTACCACTCAATCTCATATTGCCCAGAATCTGCACAAAGCCATAATTAATATAGCAAATGTTGAAATATTGCCCTTACAAACCTAAAATGTTGATGGAATAACAGGTTTTGCATTAGCATGCACTTTTTGACATGTATGACATCCATAAATAAAATGTATGTTATCATTTTCTGACTTAATTTTCAGTGCTTTAGCAATAATGTTGTATAAACCAACATATTATGGGGAACAGACTACAAAACTTATGTTAATATAGGGATACTCCTCATTAATCGGGGAGTTTAGAGCTATGATAGTTAAGTATAGCAAAACTGCAATAAGTATTGCACTAAGTGTAGATGCAAGCACATTTTAATCTTCTACCTGTTTGCTCAATGTTAAACAGTGCACAAATGAGAGGCACATTGCTAACATCCACTCTTTGTATTATGTCATGTCTTATGCAGTCCACTCCTCACAATACTCCAGGCCATAATTTCACAATTGCTACCGGCAATGTATAATAATTATCTGCATACTTCCTTGTTCTGCAAGTGTGTACTTCACGCAAAATAATTCAGCATTATTAACACTGTTTTCACATGTGCTGCATCATGCAAATGTGTACTAAAAATATTTAGATTAAAACATCATGGGACACAGATTCATATTCTGTACATACACAAACTATAGCAGAAATACCTTCTAAACTTCAACTTACATTAGGATTAGAACCCAATACACTATTAAAGTTTCATCAAGCAGGATGGCTGACTTAGTCCTTTTGGCTACAGAAGCTGATTTCTAAACTGGGGTCATTCCTCACACAACCACCTTCATAAAAACTGTACACTGCTCTCAAACCATCCACACTATATTGTGCAAGTTATTCTCTGACTTACATCTGGACACAGACCAGTTAGTAGACACAACTTCTGTCAAACAGATAGGAATAACTATACATCTATCTGTCATACCATCCTGGGGGTGGGAGTGGGGGAAAACACATTTTCTGTCAAGATACAAAGTAGCCTGAAGTCAGACACAGCAAGGGAATGAAGTCAATTCCTAACTTCTTTTTTGCATGATGTAACAGTATTCAGCTGTGTTTGGATTCATTCCTGATTCATACCAATCTCATATGGTAACATTTTATTAATATAGGTGTGTGTACTCGCATGTTAACTTAAGTTATCTACCAAAGCACCACTATATATTTGCATACTGTAACAAGGTAAGATATCTGAGATAATATGTAATTAAAGTGTTCAACACCACAGTGTAGTTTTATGCCTTACCTCGCATATGTGTCAGATGATACAGCAATAGTTCAGGGCTGACTCTGTCTGATGCAAGCGGTACACAGCCAATACATGTATAGATAAAGGTCATGTGGTTTGCTTGACATCAATTTTAATATATGTATGTGAGTAGGTGGAAGGTGTTAGAACCTAGGTGGTCAGTGAATGTGCTATGTGTTGTCTCTTAGCCAAAGCAAAGGCATACCGAGCAAGCCTATGTCTATCTACAGGGTCAGCATCTGGGGGTTCCCCCTCTGAGTCCTCCTGTGACTGGGACTGTGGTGACCTAGGCATTGATGGGGGGATGTGTGCCTGCTCCCCTTGCTGATCCCCCTGCAGCTGTCTACACAGGAGCACATTGTGAAGAATAGCACAATCTATGAAAATTCGTGTACATGTACTCAGTGTATACTGAAAGTCTCTACCGGATATATCTGAGCACCGGAACCATGACTTCAGAAGCCCAAACCTATGCTCTATGATGCTCCTTGTCTGTGCGTGTGCCTCATTATAGAGTTCTTCCATGGGTGTGTGCGCATTTCTGATGGGTGTCATCATCCATGGTTCCAGGACATAGCCAGCATCCCCCAGTAAATGGTCATTTGGGATGTCCATCCTAGCAAACATCTGGTACAGCTGTGATGTGGGCCAGATATGGGAGTCATGATAACTACCAGTGTTGCCAGAACACACATTCAAGATAATCCCCTGGGCATTGCACATGACTTGGCAGTTGGATTGGTATCCTTTGCATTTCATGTAGATTCTGCCCTGATCACCAGGTTGTGCCTTGATGTGTACATGAGTGCAATCTATGGCACCCAGTACTTCAGGGTAGTGCACTACATGACAGAAGTTTTGCATATTGCTGGTCCTCTCCTCAGCAGTGTGGGAAAACATATGCACTTACTAGCATGTGTTAGCATAGCATCCAAGAACTGGTGGAGTATCCTGGATGCTGATCCCTATGACTTCCCCATCATGTCCCCAGTTGGTCTTTGAAAAGTACCTGTAGCTAATATTCTAAGGTTTACACATACCTTAGTTTCTACTGGGATGAGTTCCCCTCAGTTGGCTCTGGCTGTGAGTTGAGGTGGGCAGAGCTCACAAAGTTCTTGTCATGTGTGCCTGTCCACCCTATAGTGCTCTACAATCTCCAGATCATGTAGCACCTGGTAGGTCACCATAGGCCTGAACACTCTCTTCCTTCTCAGCCTAGCTCTACTGTCATCAGTACCAGCAACATTGACTTCAGCCCCTAGCATTATGTCACTTAAAAGATTCAAGTCTTGACTCCAATGTTATTTAAGTATTGAGGGAAAATCAGACTGTAAGCTGCATGCATACTTTATACATTTGTTGATTAGGACCACCATCTGGTATTGGCTGCTTTAAATGACATTCACCTGCTTTGGGTGCAATTAATAAGATTTAAAAGTCCTATCACAGTACACATTGTTGCACTCTATGCAGCGATGTGCAGCAGAGTGCAGTTATGCATAATGACACCAAATCATGTAAAACATGTTAAAATATCGTCCTGTTGGTCATGATACATACAGAATACAGTAATTATGGATAATTGCACTTCATATCTATGAATTACAAGGCCAGCACAAGATGATTAAAAGTTAATGTTGCCTGTACTTGAACACAAGGCTATCTGCATCGTAGTCCAACACCTGATAGTCATTCTCACAGGACTAGAGGGACAAAAGTGCTAAATAAAATTCATTACTTTGAATATTGTTGCTGGTTTGGAGTTGCTTCACTCATTGTTTATGATTCCTGGTTTGTGGTTCCTGGTGTTCTTGGACTAGAGGGAATTAGTGGAGTGCAACTCCGCTTACCGCATTTGCATGATGCTTAAATGTTCTCATCCATGGTAAATACATACTGCTAGAAGGTTACACAGAGTGTACCACCCCACATGGTCCCTGCCTTTTGTGATTCCACAAATCCATTAATTCTTACATCATTTACATAATAACTGTGCTGAAAGCCTGGAAACTACATGGATAGTAGCCGTGTAAACTGGGCAACAGCATGAGTGCACGGATATAAAGATATGATGCAGAGTATTACTGTAATTGTTGTGACAATATATTAAACCAAATCTTTTAATTACACTTGTATTATTGTTTATAATACATTTTGCGTATAGTGACACATTTCACAAATTTGTGCTAAAATAAAAAATAAAATATTTATAGTGCTTTGACACATCTTCCTGATCCTTCTGGACATCTTTGTCCAGCAAATACCTTTTCTTATCTTTTTATGGGCATTCTGCCCATATTTCAGGACTTCTGTATCCCCTTACTTCTGTGTAGGTTCTTTTAAACCAAACATTTTTTGCGTACACTTCCAACTCACAGAGCCTACACAGTTGTGTGTAGATTTGTCATATCACTCAACTGTGTTGGTCTGCTTCATTAGCTTAAAATTCAGCTACTTATGGTGAAATTTGCTTTCCACGAATCTTTCCATTGGTGTGCGTGAATGCACATGCTTGCACAACCCTTCACGGAGATTACTGAATCTGAAATCTATTGTACCCATGTTTGCATCATGCTGTGACATGAACACGGAAAATATCACTGTGTAAGCTTTATTGAATTTGCACCTACATATGCCTGAGGAAGTGAAGCTTTATTTTATATTTTGGTTTCATTTTGCATGCATTTTATTAAATGCTTTTTATTTCTCCACTCTAACTTTTCAAGCTCTTATGTACCTTAACAGAAACACCTATCATTATTTATTTTTTTTTTACTCATGTATGAGTATTTTCTTTAGTTATTCTAACCATTTAAGAAATAATTTCATAACGAATGCAATTTTCATGTGTGGAATGGGCAGTAAATTATTGAGTAGAATGATCATGCAGTATTGCTGACATTTAATTTACTAATATTTTATTGCTTCTTGAAATTATTTGAAATAACTGTGGAAAAATGCTCACCTCATTGCATTACAATGCTTCATTCTCAAGTCTGAGTCCTGGCTGGGAGGTCATGCTTTGCAGAATCTACATATCTTGTCTGCAATGGTGAAAGCTTTAGACAGGAGCTTCAGTTTCCTTCCACATCACAATGACTTCAAGTAAGTAAAGTTGTGATCCCCTAAATTGTCTGTATGTGTGTGACATGTAAATGTGGCTGTGTATGAGGCATGTGATTATTTGGCCCACCATTCAGGATGATCCTTTATGCTTTGAGTGCAGTAATATGCTTTGCATCTTCCATAGATCTTATATTGGATTAAGTAGGCAATCAGACAATAACTGAATGATTTAATTGATAAATGACTAACAAATGAATGAACAAACTATTGGCTTAAACAGTACCCCCTTATAGTGAAACAAAACTCAGAAAGTATAAGATGCATGCTGTGATGCCCGTGAACTGGTTCAGCAATCAAGGAGCCTCAATCCTCAACAGTAACACCAGTGAGTGGCATCCATATAGGGAAAGGATAATAAATACACACACAGTAAAGTACAATTTCTCTTAAGAGCAGACAGAGATCACAGTCAATCTGGGTTTCTCCCTTTCTCTCCAATAAGACTCCCCACTGGCACAGCTATAGGGTCCAGATCTCAGCCTAGTGGGCAAGCTAAAACCTCCAGCACCCTCTCTGTCAAACTAGTGCTTTGTGTCTCTGCCCAAGTAGCTGACACACACACACACACACACACACACACACACACACACACACACACACACACACACACTTTGAGATAAGAGTTATATACAACCACACAGACATTCCTGGGGAAGGCTGGCACAGGTTCTCCAGCTGTGCTCCTTTTCTGCCCACTTTAAAAGGTAGTATCAGCTGCCACCACCTACTAATATCAGCTACTCAAAGGCCCTTCTGAAAGGGTGTCCAATTACTACCGTGCAATATTATTATCCAAATGGCAAGTCTGACTGAACAGTCAAGGCTTATTAGAGTGACATGGTACAGTATCACTATATACATGCAATGTACTCTAGAGCTTAAATTAACCCTACATAAAACAGCCACAGTTGAAAGGTTTAAAAATATTTAATAATAAATAATAAAAGCACAAGATAATACTTCTTACTACACAGTGCTAGTTAAGAGTTCAGACATCACAGAGAAATACGTTCATAGGTTCATACATAGGTACCAGGCTATCAGCTATAAGCTATAAACCTAGCCATCAAGGTCCCCTGGGTTTCACCACCCCTGGATGCTATTTACCTGTGCCCCTGATCCTAACTTAAAATAATACCATAGAAAAGTTATGACACCATAGAAAAACAAACTAGTCTAATCTTCCTATTTCTTAACTATATCTAAGAGAAAACACAGTTCTAAATAACTTACATATAGAAACAGGCAGTGCTGGTGATGTTGGATGTTCTCAAGACAAAAATGCTCAGAGCTCTCTGATTCTCCCTCTTTAAATTGGTAACACAGAGCTGCTTCACATTACATCATTCTTCACACTTTTCTGGTGTTCCCAGGCTAACAGAAAGTACATTTACATTCTTTACACCTGGTCAGAAACCAGAGCAATAAAGGACATTTATACATGCAAATTCTAGCCATTAACTCTGGTCTTTAAACAATAAGCAGGTTGCCTCCCTCTAGACATATCGGCTCCAAATTTTGACATCAAAGACAGTCACAAAAAGCATGACTTAGCTTTCTTACAGCAGAGTGCACTGTTGTTACATTTTTGAAAGTTCAATATCCAATACAGTCTTTTCACATTTAAGAGAACATGCCTATGGCTTACATTAATATTTACATATGACAGAATTATCTACAAAATTCTATCTGGGTAGGCTGGCAGTCTTTACCTATTTTCACACATGCCATGTGCAGAAAGGTACACAGGATGTATTTCAGATCACAGAGAATGAGAGAGAGAGATACCTCCAAAACACATGTAGCCATGTCATCTGTAATAAAAGTTCAACAAAATATGCAATGGCAACAGGAATTGCATGCATCAAAGTATAAGCTATATTTTAAAAATGTCTGTGGTGTAATAATATTGTGGAGCATTCAATGCATATAATTATGAAAGTATACCACTGTTGCGGTATAGTGAGTAATGGCAATTATCTCCAGAAAAGATGTATACACATCACACAGCAGCAACAATAAGGCTAGTTTATATTTACACACCAACAAAATGGTATAGAATTGCAGTGTAGTAAAACACATCAGTCATGTTTCAGAGAAATGCATCCTAACTTGTACACACACTAAACAGACTCCAAGTATATATGGGACATAGTAGGGGACAGGGATAATGGTTAAGGTGTTTATCTCACAGGCACAAAGTTAAGGTGTTTATCTCACAGGCACAATGTATGGTTTTTGATTCTAATCTTTGAAGGGGAAATTGGCAAGGATTAAAATGGCCTACAAGTGCAGCTAGCCTAGTACTTACCTATGAAAAGAATACTGCACACAATGTGTATACATAGCAATCATTTTAAAACTTCAGTGGTGGCACAGAGAAGCAGCAGAAAAAAAAAACAAT
Organism: Protopterus annectens; assembly: GCF_019279795.1. Lineage (NCBI taxonomy): Eukaryota > Metazoa > Chordata > Ceratodontiformes > Protopteridae > Protopterus > Protopterus annectens. Next base: position 1,442,923,858 of record NC_056728.1, on the reverse strand, counting down.
TACAGTCCCTAAACTTAAAGCAAAAGAAGAATGAAAGAGGGCAATTATAGTCAAGGACAAAAGAAAGATCAATGGCACAGTTAACATATTGATATAAATTGTTATAGATCTGAAAAGCCAAAATGAATTGTATAACTACATGTTTTCTGTTAATCAAAATCCATAATTATTGTCTTCAGCACTTATTTGTACCATCATTTTTTGTTATGAATTTCAGATTTAAGAAGGGACAGATTACAGATAATTATTCTACTGTTGATTTAGTTCAGTTCCTCACTGTTGAACTCTTTGACCAGTTTTTCTGTTAAGAATCACTGTCAGTGCAGATTTGGTGCTGGCTGACTGTATGACTCTACAGCTGAGTGGCACAGAATTCTTATATATTATTAGGGTGGTGTCAGTGGTGAACTTCACAAGAGAAGGATGCAGAGGTTCACTTCTCTCTCTTACAAAAAAAAAAAAAACACTTTTTATTTTGCTTCAGTGACTAGAAACTTTCACCAGTGTGTTTCATTTAGCTGAAACTTTAAAGAAATTAGACTAAATGAGACATAGGGAAACACTACAGACAATCACATAAAGGGAATGAACATTCACATAGTCAGAGCATGGACAGCACAATAGTAAAAAGCAGTATTATCAAATGTATACATGCATGCACACTGCAGACTATACTAATGCATACAAATAAATGAAAAAGGCAACATTTCACAGTGTTTGCTGTTTTACAACCTATGTGCATCCCATGAAATGATGGCAGTATGTAACAGTCTATGTCATGTAAAAGTCTTATGACACAGATGTGCGCAAACTGCTGTATTTCATATGAGCATCCTATGCAATTCTGATACTATGTAGCTATCACACACTTACACATGGTAACTATAACAGGTTGTTATAATAATGCATGCACACACAGACACAGACACACACACAAACATGCATGCATGCACGCAGGCTGATATACTTACACATCTGCAGGCATTCACAGAAGCACATGTGTGCACACATAAACACACAAAACAATACATGAATACTTATACACACACACACACACACACACACACACACACACACACACACACACACACACACACACACACACAGTTTGAAAGGGGTGAGACAAAACATTTAAATTAAGAAGCCTATTTGTGCTGTGTAAAAAAAATGAAATAGTGAAAACAAACTGTGACTTTCAACTAAGGAATACAGTAACAAAAACAGTAAGCATAATATTGCAACAACAACCTCTAGTATATCCCAAGACTCACAGAAGGGCAACATTACTAGTAATTTGCTGAATATGCAATTCTGACATTACGTAGCTACCACACACACTCACACATATGCAGTTTGCACACATATGTGTCATAAGACTTTTACATGACATACATGACACTTTTACATGACTTTTACATGAATTTTACACATTACCTATCCATAAAGGAGGTAACTCCCATGATACCTCTAACTTCAGACCTATAGCCATCCTGTCACCCCTCTCTAAAATACTTGAATCATGCATGCACAAGCAAACACTGCAATATTTATTACAAGAACATCTACTTACCCCCGCTCAGCATGGATTCCGCCCTAAACACAATACAACTACTGCTCTGATCTCCTTTACTAACACCATACCGCTGGCTCATGTAATTTTAACTTCTCTCCAGCTACTGTCACTTGATTCTCCAGTTATCTCTCTGATTGATCACAATCAGTGAAGTTGCTCTGAGTACTGTCCCCCTCCCTCCCCAACAAAATGGACGTACCCCAAGGTTCCATCTTGGGACCACTGCTGTTTAATAATTTTACTAATCTACTATACACTTCCTGCTCTCAGTCATCTGTTGTACGATATGCTGATGACTCTACAGTAATTACTATCGCTGACTCTCCCTCACTTCTCATCTCTCAAACTTAAGATGCTTTTACATCAGTCAAAACCTGGCTCTCCAATAATCAATTAATCCTAAACCCTAAAAAAACAAACTCCTTTTGTTTCTTCCAAAAACTCTTACCCATCTCAAATCTACTTTTACCATACTGTCTCTCAATAAGACTCTAATATTAGCTGAAACAAGTACCAAACATGTAGGTGTCACTATCGATGATCAACTTAAATTTGACTTGCACATTAAAAACTGCATTAGAAAGAATCATCAAAAATTAGGCCTCCTTTACAGAAACAGAAAGTAACTTATGCCTAAAGCTAAAGTAACCCTATCTCATACCTATCTACTACCCAGTCTTCTATATGGATCACAAAACCTTACAAACCTTAATACTACACTTCTTGCAAAACTTAACTCAACATATAACAAGATAGCTAGATTCACTGCCCAACATACATATAAAACTCATCACTGTGTCTCACTTAAACACTTAAACTGGCTGGAACTACCCAATCTGCTTCTTCTCTCTCAGTCTCAGGTTACACATTCTATTCTATATCAACCTTTCTATTGTCCTAGCCTATCCTCCTGTATAGCCCACTATATTCCCACTAGATCACTACCCAGCTCTGACCAAGACTTACTAGTTATCCACAAACCTGCGACTAAAATGGGTAGTAACCTTTGTAGCTATCACCCTACCATTGTGTGGAACAATCTTCCACTTCAAATTAGACTAATAACTTAATTCAAAGAATTTAAAGCAACCGTAAAGGAACACCTAAAAGCATTCTGGTCCTGCCCCTGTACACATTCCCTATAATATATCTCCCCATACATAAATTGTGCAATAATTAGCCACTTTCTTCCCCCTTTGATCTTGCCTATCAGTCTTTGACTGACCTCCTTTTCCTATGCCTTAACTTAATTCCTATATACCTCCCTTCTTCTTCACTTCCCATAAGTAACTAATATTTATATGGAACTATTCCATGGCTGTATGAATATATAGATGGCTATATGAATGTGTCTAATTTCTCACATTACCTGCATCGTTCATGTTTGCCTTTAGATAATTAGAACGTGTATATTCTTGCTAATAACAGCATAAATTGTAACTGTCTCTCTAATTGCTTTGTACTTGTTATTGTATAATGATACTGGAGCTTTTGTCCCTGGGCATCTGCTGAAAAAGGGCTACTTTGTAGCTCAGTCAGACTACTCCTGGTCAACAAATGTATAATAAATAAATATCATTCTCTACCTCTCTTTTCCTCTGATATGTCTCCACCTACTCCTCTAGGTGCTGGATGTCCTCAGGGAGAATGAGTGAAAGAGTCCAATTTAATTTATCAGAGGAAGTAGTAATTTCAGGCGGCCACGGTGGTGCAGTGGTTAGCGTTGTCGCCTCACAGTAAGAGGTTTTCTGGTTCAATCCTCAGCTGGGGTGCCTTCTGTGTGGAGTCTGCACGTCCTCCCTGTGGTCACGTGGGTGTGCTCCGGTTTCCTCCCACATCCCAAAGACATGCTTTAAGTGGATTGGACACTCTAAATTGGCCCTAGGTGTGAGTGCATGCATGTGTGTGCCTTCTGTGGAAGGTTGGGCGCTGGGCTGGCAACTTGACACCGTAAAACTCTACTGCCAATCATGAGCGGACAGGTGATCCACTGTAGTGACCCCTAACTGGGAAAAGCCGAAAGAAGAAGAGGAAGTAGTAATTTCAAATGTAGAAGACACAGTGTAGATGGCAAATGATACAGAGGATACAATCACATGACTTAGCCTCAGTCTAATGAGTTCAAATTTTATAGAACTGCACCATCCTAAGGTTATTTGGAAGATAATAGATGCCAAAGGCATCTGGCTAGATTGTGGCTCTAGTTAGATGAATCTTTCTTTTGTTATAATACTTCATGACTGCTTCCATTCCTTCCCATTGAAGCACCAATCTTGTGTAGGTCTTATCTGACAGACTGAAGGCTATGGCAGATGGTGCCTTACGTTCTTTTATTTGCCTGTATGAGCTGATGGAATATCAAATTCTCTTCTTGACACAACACTGCAGCAGTTCTTACTAATGAAGTATAAAAATGTAATACAGAAACAAGTCTATAGAACATCATCAGTGGGTTATCACAGAACTCCAAATCCAGCTCCAGATTAGTGACAAGTAGAGTACCTCAGGGTTCAGTGCTGGGACCACTCTTGTTTGGCATCTACTTCTCTGAAGTACAGGCCAACACTAAGGGACTCTGGTTAACAAAGTGTGCAGATGACTGCAAACTGGGAGCCATTATTGAATCCTCAAATGATGTGGATATTCTACAAAAGGGCCTTACAGAAACAGATGCTTGGTGCCAGAGCCATGTGCTCAAGCTCAATGCCAAGAAATGTATAGTTATCCCCTTTGGGAAACAACATGTACCCATCAGTTACCAATTAGGTGGCAGTACACTAAACACCAAAGTGTGATAAAAGACATAGGGACACAGGTGGACAGTGGCCTCACCTTCGATAACCACATCACCACAACAGTCAGGAAATCCTTCTATGTGGCACACCTCATCACTAAGGGCTTTTCATCCAGAAAAAAGGAGGTCATTTTCCCACTGTACTCATCCCTCATTAGACCCATTATAGAATGCAATGTCCTGTTTGGTAATGTACCTCTCAAAACATCTGCAACAACTGGAAAGGCCACAAAAGTACCTCACTAAAAGAATCACAGGCCTAAAGCAGATACCCTATGCTGACCATCTGAAAAATCTCCAGCTATACTCTGTAGCATATCATCTACTCAGTGGTGATCTCTGCTTAACATACAAGGCGTTCTCAAACCCAAAGCTGTTGAACATGCTACTCTTAAAGAAATCCCAATCCCTCAGAGCCACATGCTCCAGGGATCTAAACCTTGTCATCGCAATGAACAAAACATGCTGGAGGGATAGATTCCTGATCCAGAGACTCCCCAGACTCTGGAATAGACTGCCCATACATGTCAAGCAGAGCGCCTCTTTGACCTCTTCAAACAGAACCTTGAAGATTGGTTAGGAGATAGGAAATTCATCCTGGGGATCACATCAGTCACCCTACTAGACAGGGGTCCAGAGAATTAAATATTGTGGGAAGAAATAGCCAGGGAATTGTTATGGCTAGGCTTGTATAGGCCCTAGGGCCAATAGCCTTGTACCAACCTATGAACCTATGAACGGGTGTATGAAAAAGTGAGTGCTCCTGTGAGTAAAATTTATATGCATAGACATGTGAAGGTACTGGTCACTGACATACAGACATGTGCACAGTCACACCAGGGAAGAGCCAGATAACACAGACATACACATACACACCTATGACATCTATCACAATAAATTAAAGATATCACTATTGCCATAATATATTGGGCCGGATTCCATAAAGCTCATGGAATCTGATGCATTATGCCAATAGTTGAGGCAGGCAGTGTGCTTTTCTTGGTTTATGGTGGGGGACCTATACCTAGCAATAATGTTGTAGGGTATTTTGACTATAGTTAACTCGACATGGAGTCGATTGAGTGAGTCGTACTGTTTGACCAGTCTCGAGGTGTACTTGACAACTCAACATGGAGTCGATTGAGTAAGTAGTAATGCTTGACCAATCTCAAGGTGTACTTGACTTTAATGAAGATGGATACACCTCCATCTTTGGTTCTTTCATGCTTATTTTGAAGTCTGAATGTGTGGAAGGCATTGTAGCCTTGGACGGCCTAGTGATCTCCATAGCCTTGAGCCATGTCTCGGTGACCGGACAGATGTCAGTATTTTCCAAGGTAAGGAGTGCTTTCAGGGAGTGCAGTTTCATATTTAGACTTTTAATATTAAGCAGCAGAAGCTTGAGTTTCTCTTGAGTGGATTTTGCTGCATCAGAAATTTTGCTGTTTTGACATTGCCTAAAAAAGACACTATGGAGGAGGCAAGCACCTTTGCCAGTATCTGAAAGCCTACAGGAGACATTTGCAGACCATATATGGCAAAGCAGAATGGTCTATTGACCATGTCTTCTCAAGTTAACAGACACTGGATCCCCCAGGACTGACACCACAAGCTAAGCCAATTGCTGAAGTCAACCATTTTTTGTTTATATTGTGGCATCATCCTGGATGAATGTAAAATGTTGTTTAGGGTTAGAGTCATACCTGCCTGAGGCACATAATCTAAGAGTTCAGTCATGTCTCTCTTCATATAATCCAGAGGGGTACATCCCAAGTCATTCACGCCAACATGGACTATGACAGAGTCATAACGGTACATGTTGCGTGGCTTGAGTGCATGTGTGATTTGATGGATCCTGGCACATGACAGGCTGCTGACCATTACCATCTCCTTGTCCAGCCTGGTGAGGGGGACATCTGTGTGTTTCACTATGGAGTCACCTATGACCAAGACATTAGTTTTTGATTATAGAGATAAAACATTTCCTTGAAATAAACATGTATGATGAAGTATCTAACATTGTTTCATAGTTTCATAGTTTCATAGTATAGTACTAGGCTATCTGCCCTGGGACATTTGTAAGCCTAGACATAGTGATGTGGCTTTTGCCACCCCATGAAATGGTACAAAAATGTTCAGAATAAATCTAGAATACTGTGCCTCTGTCTAGTAGTGACACAGTGAAGGTCCCCTTATATAATAGAATTAGTTTACTGTGCCCCTGTCTAGCAGTGACACAGATGTGACCCCTGGGGTAAACTTACGATCTCCCATCCACTCATCAAGATTGAAGAGAGTCAGTGAGGGGCTCTGCCTAATACGAACTGGGATCCTGTTCCAAAGCATGGGAAGCCTCTGGGTTATGAATCTATCCCTCCAGCATGTCCTATTCATACTTGTGCTGAGGTTTAAGTCTTTAGCTCTCGTGGTCCTGATGGATTTGGATTTTTTGAGGTGGAGCATGTCCATCAGATCCTGATTGGACATGGCCTTGTACATCAGGCAGAGATCACCTCTGAGCAGGCGGTATGCTACTGAATAGAGCTGAAGTTTCTTTAGTCTGGCAGAATAAGACATATGTTGGAGACCCTTGATCCTCTTGGTGAGGTACTTTTGTGGTCTGTCCAGCTGTTGCAAGTGCCGGGTGAGGTACATACCAAATGGGGCATTGTACTCAATCATGGGTCTGATGAGGGAGGAATATAGGGGTACAATGACATCCTTGGATCTGGATGTGAAACCCTTCATGATGAGGTGTGCAAGGTAGAATGTTTTTCTAACCACTTTGGCAACGTGGGTGTCAAATGAGAGGTTGCTGTCTACTTGGGTCCCTAGGTCTCTGATTACTTTTTCTGTACTCAGTGGGTTGCTGTCTATGTGATAATTTGTGGGTACTTTGTTTTTTCCAAAAGGGATGACTATACATTTTTTGGCATTCAGTTTAAGGCCGTGACTACGGCACCAGTTGTCCGTTTCAGTGAGGCCTTTTTGTAGGATGTGTGTATCTGCTGGTGTATTGACTATGGCGCCTAGTTTGCAGTCATCTGCGAACTTTGTCAGCCACAGCCCTCCCATGTTTGCTTTAACATCTGAGAAATAAATGCCGAACAAGAGGGGTCCCAGGACAGATCCCTGTGGGACACCACTTGTGACTGGCTTTGAGTCTGACATTGCTCCAGCGATTTTAACTTTATGGGATCTGTCCTTTAGCCAGTTTGAAACCCATCTAGTGACATAAGGGTTTACTTTTAAGCTGTTTAGCTTATCTATGATGCCTGAGTGGGGTATTGTGTCGAAGGCCTTAGCCAAGTCCAGGTATGCTGTATGGACTGCTTTGCCCTCATCAATGGCTCTAGTGACTGTTTCGAAAAAGTCAACCAGGTTTAAAAGGCAGGATCTGCCCTTTACAAAGCTGAACTGGGTGGGGTCAAGAGTCTGTAGGTCCCCTATGTCTCCGTTTATGAGTTCCATAATGATTCTTTCCATAGCTTTGCAGACCAGGCTAGTCAAGCTTATGGAGCGGTAGTTTCCAGGGTCTGTAGAGGCACCCCGCTTGTGGAGTGGGACCACTGTTGCTGTACGCCAGTGTTCAGGTACATATCCCGAAGTAAGGCTAAGGTTAAATAGCATTTTTATGTGTGGGTTTAGCTCCTCTTGGAGTTCACGTAACACGCACCCCGGGATACCATCAGGTCCCATTGATGCTGTGTTTTTTGCTTTGTTTAGGGCGGTCCTCACTTGGACATCTGAGATGACAGGGAGATTACATTCAGCTGGGATAAGTATTTCTTCTTTTGGGGGTGAAGGAGGCGAGAAATTTGCACTGAACCTGTCAGCCAGAATGTTGGCAATATCTGTTGGTTCAGTGTATTTTTTGTTGTTGTGAACCAACTCTGAGCATATCTGAGGGTTTCCGCCCAGGTTTCTAACATAGCTGAAGAAGGCTTTGTGGTTATCTTTAGTGTCCTTAGCGATTTTTCTCTCAAAGTTTGCCTTGGATGTTTTTATGAGAGAACGTAGTTTTCTGCTAATGTTGATCAGAGATGTCTTCCCTTCATGGGATTTCGCTCTGACGTGCAGTAGCTTCCTTCTTTGTTATACAATTTGTTTATGGCTGAGGTCCACCAGACAGGATGCTTACATTTGGTGGAGAGGGACTTGGATTTGTTTGGGATTGCATGATCCATGCATTCTTGGAGATGTCCATAGAAAGCATTTGTGAAGGATTCGGCATTGTGGGATGTGGTATCCACTGGCACAGTGGGCTTAAAGGATACCATCTCAGTCTTAAGAAGAGTGAAGTCTGCTTTTGAGAAGTTTTTCACTATGGTCTTTTGTGCTGGGGGTGGAGGTGGGATATGTATATCCAGGGTGATTAGTTTGTGGTCAGATCTCACTAGTTAGGGGTATACATCCGGTGAGGAGCATTTTGTCCCCATGTTTGTGATGATCAGGTCTAGTATATTATCTCCCCTAGTGGGAGAGGTGACTAGTTGTTCCAGTGCATTTGAATTTATGAATTCCAGGATCCTTTGGGCTAGGGTATTAGGGCTAGAATAATGTACCCAATCTATGTTTGGGTAGTTGAAGTCTCCCAGTATGATGGTATTTTGTGATACATTCATATCCTCCAATGTCTTCAGGAAGGCTGAGTGGGGTTCTTGAGATTGGGAGGGTGGTCTGTAACATGCTACCAGTTGTATAGCAGTTTTGCCTATGGTTAGTTGCACCTGTATGGTCTCTGATGCTTCATGTGTTGCTACTAACCTGGAGGTGTGGGTGTCCTTTATGAATATGGACACTACCCCTCCCTTTGTGGTTCGGCCCGGGTTTTGGGGCCGAAACGCATGATACGAGGTATAGCCTGGTAGCACTGGGGTGCTCTCAGGAGCCTTGAACCAGGTTTCAGTTACTGCACAGACGTCGATGTTCTCCATGCTGAGGAGTGCATCAAGTGCCTGCATCTTGAGATTTAGACTTCTGGCGTTGAGCAGCATTACCCTTAGTTTTTTTCCATTTTTGTTTTCTAAGGAGGTGGGTTTGTCTTTTGAGCCTTGCCTAAAAAAGGCACTATGGGGGTGGCAAGAGCCTTAGCCAATATCCGGAAGCCCAGTGGTGACAGGTGTAAGCCATCCCTTGCGAAGCAGCGTGGCTTGTCCAACATATCATCCCAGGCAGACAGACACTGGATCCCTTTAGAATGACGCCAGTACTTGAGCCAATTGTTAAAGCTGATCATCTTGTCTTTGTATTGTGGTATCATTCTTGGTGAGGGCAAGATGCTGCTCAGGGTCAGGGTCATACCAGCCGGGGCTACGTAATCAGAGAGCTCCTCTATGTTTCTTTTCATGTAGTCCAGGGAGGTACATCTCAGGTCATTCACACCAGCATGGACAATGACGGAGTCATATTTGTACTTGCTTTGGAGTGACCTGAGTGCGTGTGTTATGTGGCGGATCCTAGCTCCCGATAGACAGCTCACAGTCACCCTCTCCTTGTTCAGCCTGGTCAGTGGGACATCAGTGTGTCTGACTATGGAGTCACCTCTTACTAGTGTATCAGGCAAGGTGTTTGGCCTTAAGGGCTGCGATTGGTCGACACACTGATTTATTGAAGTATGTGTTGCATGTGTTTTGTTTTGAGGTGGTGGATTTTTGGATGTCTGCTTTGGGAGCCTCTGTTGTTTTGATAAGTTTTTTATTAGAGCCTCCGAGTATGTCTTTGTGTTTTTATGTGTTTGGTTTGCAGTTGTGGTAGGTCTATGTGGGACTGGGATTGTTGTGTGTGGTTGCCATCTCCTCCTGTCTGGTCATGCCAGCCCTGAGTTGAGAGAGTTCAGCCTCCAGTTTGGCTATATAGTTGCATCTCTCACATGTATTTGTGTTTGTTGGGAGGAGGAGAGGGTTGTCTGTGTACATGAGACAATTGTAGCATTGTCTCAAGATGCCCAGATTGACCAGCTGAACTGGAGACGACACCAGTAATCTACCACTCGACATGCTAGAACAGTATAAGGGAGTGGTATACCTTTAAGGGAAGTGGGTATTCACAGGGGTGGTAAGTAGATGTAGTGCTTTACTTAGTACGAGAGTGCTTACTTAGTAGAGAAGTGTTGAGAACAAGTGCTAGGCTTATAATACAGTGAGTAGTCTGGTTATACTAAGAGTAGAGCTTCCTTAAGGGAAAATTTGAAGAACAGACTTGGCGGAGCCAGAAAAAGTTTAACCTTGTTTAACCAGCGCTGCGCTATGCGTACGACCGAGGAAAGCCGTGCAAACGCAGATTTTAAACAGTGAACTACAAAAGAGCTGGAAATGGTCCCAAACAACCAATTACTACATCTTCTTGTGCTGAGGTCACTTCCCCCAAGGACAGGTAGGCTGCTCAAGGCTCCCCACTCCCACTGGTGAGCAAAGAAACTTCCTTCTATCCAAGTAAGGTAATGGACAACACAGGAACTACACCACAGCCCAGAATACAGCAATGCCTGTAAACTGGTCTAAACTAGTCGAGGAAGGCGGGAAAACAAGGATTATTTTTTGTTTTTTGTTTTTGGTAGAAACACACAGAAAATGCAGAAACAGTGATAAATTAGTTACACAGGCTAGCACACTTTAGTGGGCAGCCTCCACAGTTAAATTAAACAAACAAACAAGCAAACTTTCGATCAAATTTGACTAAAATGTAACTTTAAATGCAGATTTTAAAATAATGCAGCAATCAGTTAAAAAACAGTTCAGGCTAGTTCAAGGTAAGCTACAGAAGCTATTTCAAGTGAAAAAAAGCAAAGATACTTAAATCCAGAAGGTAGTCGCTTTTCTGAGTTCCCTGCTGCTAGGACCACTCTGTAAACCCACGTGGAGCTTGTCTGAGCAGTATAGCCAGAAAAAAATGCCCAGAGGCGAATTTTAAACAGTGAACTACAAAAGAGCTGGAAATGGTCCCAAACAACCAATTACTACAGCTTCTTGTGCTGAGGTCACTTCCCTCAAGGACAGGTAGGCTGCTCAAGGCTCCCCACTCCCACTGGTGAGCAAAGAAACTTCCTTCTATCCAAGTAAGGTAATGGACAACACAGGAACTACACCACAGCCCAGAATACAGCAATGCCTGTAAACTGGTCTAAACTAGTCGAGGAAGGCGGGAAAACAAGGATTATTTTTTTGTTTTTTTGTTTTTCTGGTAGAAACACACAGAAAATGCAGAAACAGTGATAAATTAGTTACACAGGCTAGCACACTTTAGTGGGCAGCCTCCACAGTTAAATTAAACAAACAAACAAGCAAACATTCGATCAAATTCGACTAAAATGTAACTTTAAGTACAGATTTTAAAATAATGCAGCAATCAGTTAAAAAACAGTTCAGGCTAGTTCAAGGTAAGCTACAGAAGCTATTTCAAGTGAAAAAAAGCAAAGATACTTAAATCAAGAAGGTAGTCACTTTTCTGAGTTCCCTGCTGCTAGGACCACTCTGTAAACCCACGTGGAGCTTGTCTGAGCAGTATATTGTCTTATGGGATTCACTAAAGGCTTACTTTAATGGAAGAGTTACAAGCTGGTATATTAGTAAAACAAGAAGATGGGACAAATAATTGAATATACTACAGGCCAAAACAGGCACACTAAAGTTAAATCTAAACACAAATGCCATTCTCAGTCAGTCTGAACTTAAAAACTCATAACTTCAACAAAATGCTAGTACTGAATCAACTATGTAACTTAAGGTCCAAATACAATCAAGATTCTGAGGATCGGTTACTTTTACAAATATTTAAAGATTTTGTGAACACAGACATTAATAATATATTTAACCTAGATAAATCATTCCCCTGCGTATTGGAATTCTTAATAAATGTCAGTGATAATGCAATGAAAAATAAATCATACTTGCCACAAATTTATAAAATTCTTAAGTTAGAGTTCATATACTTAGACAATTCTTATTGGAAATACTCCACAAAAATTAACAATGAAGACTTTTCTGAAGAATACAAGATTCATAAGTTAGAGTTCATAAACTTAGACAATTCTTATTGGAAATACTCCACAGAAAATTAACAATGAAGACTTTTCTGAAGAATACAAGATTCATAAGTTAGAGTTCATATACATAGACAATTCTTATTGGAAATACTCCACAAAAATTAACAATGAAGACGAATATAAGATTCATAAGTTAGAGTTCATATACATAGACAATTCCTATTGGAAATACTCCACAAAAATTAACAATGAAGACTTTTCTGAAGAATACAAGATTCATAAGTTAGAGTTCATATACATAGGCAATTCTTATTGGAAATACTCCACAAAAATTAATAATGAAGACTTTTCTGAAGAATACAAGAAATCATATTAAAATCTACAGATAAAACTGCATCTTCATTATATTGGAACATTTTCACTTGGAAAGTTTTGCACAGAGCTTTTGTCACCCAACAAAATTACAAGTATGTATAAATCATATAAAATTAAATGCTGGAGATGTGAGTCTGAAATAATAGCTGATTAATGCATATGGTATATGAATGTGAAGTCATTTCTCCTTTTTGGAAAGAAATTAAGAACTTTGTTCTGTCTCTATGGTTACATAGATGTAATATTTCTACATCTTTAGTTTAATTTAATGCTCCAGTTCCATAAATAATTCAAAAAAGTGGCTCTTCTTTGGTCCATTCTTGCTATAACCAGAAAAGTAATTACTAAAACTTGAAAAAGTAAAGTTACCCCCTCTAGTATAAAATTTATTAGTATGGCGAAAATTGTTTGCAGTAGTGAATTGTATACTATAAAGATGAGAACTACTAATATCACACATCCATATAAATCTTGGCTTAAACACAAAGACATTAATTGTTGTTGATATGTGTAACTTTGATGTATTGATCAGCTGTGGGCCTATATAAATAGCTATCTGTTTGTTTTATAATTGATTTGCTTATTTATTGTTTTAAAACCACTTAAAAAAAAAGACATTAGGTTTTGAGGTGTTTTGCCTCAGGGGCTTATTTGCTGAGATACTGGTGTATGTGTTATTATGTGTAATGGTTTCTATCTGCATAGCCGTGTGTGGAAGTGGTTTACATTTGGAAGGTCTCTGATCTTTTAATAGCTTAGGGTGAGTACCTCCATGTATTGGGGTTATTGTGTCATGACCTCATTTTGTGTGAGAGGTAAATTATGTGTGCTGACAACCTGTTTGATGTCGGGTTTGTTGTTACATGAGAGAACTGATTTCAATTTCATAGTGTAAATACATCTCTCACATAATGTATTTGTTTTAAGAGTAAATGATTGTTAGTATACATGAGTCAATTACTACAGTTGCTCAGGATGCCCATGTCAATCAGGCTAGCTGGTGAAATAATGGGAAACTGCCCTTCAATAATAGCAGGTTTTTACCATATGTACTATTATGGAAGGGATAGGGCTAATTTGACCAGTTTTTTTGCTAGGACTAACAAATGTTCTTTTTCTATTGAAGGCTATGGATGATAAATGTGGCAATGCTGCTCAGTGCACCTGTAGTGCAGTAGGGAAGATTGGGAGGGTTCCACTGATAGATGTCTAGGGGAAAATTGAGTTTCAAGGTGTTTGCATTAATACAGGGCACCCATAACCCCCTGTTGTATGGTGCACTGCAACACGCAAATGCGAGGCTTAGATACAAGTGAAATTAAAACACATATAATCTAATCTACCAATAGGAAAGCACACAATGAACCTTCCTCCAGCAATCTCCAGCTAAGACAAGGCTGGATCCACACTCTTCTGCCACAAGGGTGCAGGGGAGTCTTTCTTAATATAAGATGGCTGGTTTAGTGCTCATGTGTATCAATAACAGGCTAGATTCAGCAGGTCTGAATCTAGTTTATGCTATCTAGGTATCAGACAGTGCAAACCAAGTGCAGAGAAGTGCAAAAAATACTTAAAACCCGTTTGTGTGTTTTCCAGCTCAGATAAACCAGGCAAACACCTACTGCCACCAAATGAACAATCCCAGTCCTCTCAATGCAAAAGCACAGTAAAGGAGTGTTTGGAGTGAAATACTACCACAAACAAACTTAAACAGTAAGAAATGCTACCACAAACAAACTTAAAAATATAGATAGAATATATAAAAGTGTGGTTATTCAACAAAAGTACTTTGCTTTGTATAAAGGAGCCAAGATCCATTTAATTGTGTAGAATGTATAAAGGCACTAAAAATATGATAAGCTCTCCAGCCAATAAAACTGTATTCAAAAATCTCAAGTGTTTCCTCAACCTCAACAGACCAGGCTACCTCCAAGTGCAGTAGATGGAAAATCCACTGACCTCTTTTGTGTAAAAACAAGTGTTTTCTAGTGAGTAAAAACACACTACTTTATCCATAAATTAGCTAGTTCAAGTAGAACAGACAATGGGAGGCAAAATGCACTTTTTCAATATAAGCACAAGGAAAGGCAAATAATTCAGGATATCAACAGTAGTATAGAAAGGGTGGAACTTATTAAGCTCAATTTACAGTAAGTGTGGGCAGCTTAAAGTCACCAAATTTAAAAAGCAAATCAACAAATGGGAGGGTACATGGGAAATATAACAGGGAATCACTAGCAGTGCTTTAGTTTATGCAGGCTTCAAATCTTTTCAGGCAAAGACAGATGCACAGAATTTCACTGAGTAGTTATTTATCGTGCAAAAGACAACTTAACCAATGGGGAAAAACATGTGAAATGAGCAGTCTAGATAATTTGTGTCCATCTCTCACGTAGAATAAAAATACTAGGCCAAGCAAATTTCTTAAAACAGAAAACAAAATGGAGCAGGTGTCAGAAAGCAGCTCTAAAATGTCACAGACAAAATATATAGGTTTTCTTACCCAGCAGGCAATCACAAGCAGTGCTTTATTTTATGCAGACTTCAAATCTTTACAAAGACAGAGGTTCAAAATTTGACTGAGTATTTAAGTATCACTCAAGAGACAATTTAACCAATAAAAAAATTTGAAATGAGCAGCCTTGATGATTTGTTTCTAAATCTCTTGTAGAACAAATACACCAGGCCAAGCAGATTTCTTAAAACTGAAAACAAAATGGAGCAGGTATCAGAAAGCAGCTCTAAAAGGTCACAGACAAAAAAATTATATGAGCAACAACATCCCTTTGTAAAAATGAGGAGAAAGGTATCGGACAACATTGTAGATAACAGGCGAACCATATGACACCCTTCTGAGACAGACAACTTGATATTTGGCTGCACACATCAATATAGTGAGTACAACACTAAAAACAATGTGACAATCAGCACAACTTTAGACATATCAGAATCTAATATATCTGTTAATAACAGTATTATGTGTCTACAACTATAAGCATTATCTTCAAGCCAATCATGAATCAGAAGCCTGAAAAAACAAAACTTTGTGAATATGCTTGCTAATAATGAAGTGTTGCTATCAAATGGGTACCTGCTCAACCTAGGCTATAGCAGTGTTTTTTTAAAAAAAAAAAAAAAAAAAAAAAAAACAAGAGCTTGGAGACAGAAACAATACCAATGTTCACCTGCAAGGTGTGCTGATAATGAACTGCCACAATCAAATGGGTACCTGCTCAAGTGTCTGTCAAACTAGGCTATAACAGCGTTTTTATAAACACACCCATGGTATCTGAGGCAGGTGCAATACCATTGTTGAACTGAAGGCCATGACACCCAATCTGCAAATAGCAGTGATATCACTGATACAGTAGTCTCCCATTTACACTGTGAATCTGCAAGCTATGCACAACAGAGCAATTATTAGAAAACACAGCCAGTCATAAAAGTGTGCCAAACAATACATCACAAGCAATAGTAAATGTACTTACAATTGCATATAAAGCATTCACCTTAAGACGAGTGTGACAGATGCAAAAGCTGTCATTTAGGTTGCGGATGCATTGTTAAAAAATATGTTCTGCAAAAATGGATTAAAATGCATAAAATATAAACAATATAAATTTTATACACAGTTGTAATTACAGCTAGCGGATGCTGATTTCACTTATCTTTCTCCTGCATGATGGATATTTCTGCATTCTAATCAATACATGTGCTAATTTGAAAATTACAGGCCTAAAAACAGTGGAATATGCATTTCAGTTCATAATATACATAAAGTAATCAACACACCTCTCTCCCTCTGCTGCTCTTTAAGCCTGTGAATCCAATGCTCATTGTTCTGCTCCAACTGTGGTCCTCATTGTCTGATATAAAAAAAAATTAAAAAATGAATTCCTCAAATAACAATGATGCATATTTTTCAGCATACATTTTATATGATTTTTTGAAGAAAATTAGATAAGCACAATACTCAGTTGACATTTTTACTTTCAGGTTTCAATATCTTTGAGCGGAGATTGGGGTATGTGATATTCAACCTGCAACCACAGTCTTCCTTCAAACTCTAACCTTGAAGGCTATCTGCCTACCTAACACATCTTAACTGCAAAAGCATGCTTTTCAGGCACTTAAAAGAATTAATGTTTTGACATCATCTTGATCGGTGATGGTCTACTAAAAATTATCTTAGCTCAGGATCGTAAAGTATGAACATGTGCTGCTCGTGTGGCTAAACTGTTTGAAAATTCTATTCACGTAAGCACTGGTTTCAGAAAAAATAGCAGTTTGGTGAAACAAAAATGGAAATCATTCATGCCTCAGACATTGTGACAGTGCCAAGTAACATTCAACTTCTGTAAACAGAACTATACTGGTTGCTGTACATTATGGGGACAGAAAGATTTGTGTGAGGACCTCTATTATTTGTTAAATTGCACATCACCAGTTAAATACATACATCTTAACCACCAAACAAGACCAAACATAATAAAAACCACAAAACCAGTGTCCAAACAGCATTTATTAATCCTCTGACGTCTCGGCTTATGCCGTCACAGGAAAATACACAGTATCCATTTCACTCCATATTTATAGTATACACATTAATTTAATTAACCAATAATCCCAATAATCAATCACATACAAAAAAATGTTTTTAAAGTAAAACTCTCCAGTTAAAATCAATGTTAATTTCTTGTGGTGCCAAAGCGTCAAATTTTAAAACATAAATTGCTTCCTTATATAAAAGGATATTTTTAATATTCTTATATAAGTAGTTGTCTGGTACTTTTTCTAAAATTGTCCCTACTAAGCCCACTGACTGACTCTAATGTGCAAAATAAAAATTTTCTGCTACCGAACTAGACATCTTAACATTTTCAATGTCCCTAATATGTTCTAATAATCTGACTTTGAAAGGTCTTTTTGTTTCACCAATGTAAAACTTGTTACAAGGACATCGAAGCACATATATAATGCCCTCTGTATCACATCTAAAACTTCCCATAATAACAAATTTCCTCCCATTTATACTATCAATGCTTGTAACAATGCCTACAAGCTTTACATTTACCACAAACCTCAGTTCTGTATTTCTTAGGTATAACATAACGTTTAGATTCTGTTTTAACTATCCTCCCTTTAACTATAAAACTTTTTATATGTCTACCTACTTTATATGAAATTATTAAATTATCTGGTACATCCCTCCTGCAAATCCCAAGCTTGTTTCCCTACTGCCTTAGCCTCTTTGTGACCCCTTTTTCACCACTTTCCTGTCTCCCCATTTTCATTTCTTTCAAAGAAAATAGCGCGGGTGTGCACCAGAGTAAGCACTGTTAAGCGGTTGTAAGCGGGTGTGCGCGGAGCTGAACGCCAGTGCGCATGCAAGAGCTCCACACAAACCAGCGCTAACCCAGTTACAACTGTTTAAAAGTGCCTTAGTCACTCTGATTGACAGGTCCTGTTGTCAGTTCAAAAGCAAAATAAAATCCCACTGTCAGTCCCGAACCCAGGACCTTAGAAACAGTAGTCTGTATGACCTACCAATAAGCCATGACTCTTATACAAGAGCATTGTGCTAAAATAAATATATCATGTAATAGTAGGAATGAATGTAAAGGGAAAATAGGATGTGTAGTACACAAAGCATGTCATTCATACTTACTGTCAAAACAAGTGGATTTCCATAAAAGTAGTGTGTGAACAGAAACAGCCATGCTAGTTGGTAGCTAGTAGGTAATAATGTCAGTTAATGTACATATATAAATGTATGTATATTTACACACACATATATATATATATATATATATATATATATATATATATATATATATAGTTGTAGGTGTCAGTGTGCATACACACTTACTACAGGAAACAGGAGAGAGGAATGGAGAAATGTGAATCTACAACACAGCCTGAATCATGAGAGAGATACTAACCTTTACACTCACAGAACAGTGTCCACAGCATACCAGCATGGTCCCCGCCCTTACAATCTGAAAGGGCAACGCCTATCTCACATACCCTTTTATAGCACTGTCCTGAAATCACAGTGAGAACTGCAATCAGTTCACAACTGGCTGCATGCAATTAGCAAATGCTGGCTTACAATTGATGCAGAGGCCATCACATGGACTTATGCAGATACCTACAAAAGCATCCTGTACTCACACTCCACACATGCAATACATTCATTGCACTGTCTGGAAGCAGACAGAGAGAGAGAGAGAGAGAGAGAGAGAAAAAATAATAACAACACAAACAACAACACACGGTGCACAAACTGAGTTGAAGCTGTCAGCAGTGACAGTACCAAGCCGTACCAGCAGCAGCAGGAAGCTGTAGTAGCGGTAATGCAACCAGCTGCGACAAACACAGGTAATGTAAAGTAACAGGTTAATAGTCTGCATACTGTGAACCCTCCATATGTGTCATAGGTCTGTATCTATAGGTATGTCCATGTGATATGTTGTGTGCATGTAGTTCCACCCAAAGGGGATGACTATACATTACATGTCATTCAGTGTTAGGCCATGATCCTGGCAGCAGTTTTCCGTTGCAGTGAGGCCTGTCTGTAGGATGTGTGTGTCAGCTGGTGTAACGACTATGGCGCTTAGTTAGCAGTCATCTGGGAACTTTGTCATCCACAACCCACACGTGTTTGCTTTTACATCTGAGAAATAAATGCCAAACAAGAGGGGTCCTAGGACAGAGGCCTGTGGGATACCACATGTGACTGGCATTGAGTCTGACATGGCTCCTACAATATCGATATTATGGATTCTGTATGTCAACCAGTGTGCAACCCATCATGTGACATATGTAGTAACATGTAAGCTAATGAGCTTGTCTATGATGCCTGAGTGGAGTACTGTGTTGAAGGCCTTAGGCAAGTCCAGGTAGGCTGTATGGATTGCGTTGCCCTCATCAATGGCTGTAGTGACTATTTTGAAAGGTCAACCAGGTTCAAAAGGCAGGATCAGCCCATCACAAAGGCAAACTGGCCGGGAACAAGTGTCTGCAGGTACCCAATATCACTGTATATGCGTACCCTTACTGAATCATTCCATAGCTTTGCAGACCAGGCTGGTTAAGCTTATGGTGCGGTAGTTCCCAGGATCAGTAGAGGTGCTTCCTTAGTGGAGTGGGACCACTGTTGCTGTATGCCAGTGTTCAGGTACATATCCCGTAGTATGGCCAAGGTTAAATATCAGTCTTATATTCGGTTGTATGTCCTCTTGGAGTTCACGTAGCACACATCCAGGGATACCATCAGGTCACATTGATGCTGTGTGTTCTGCTTTGCTGAGGGCGGCCCTCACCTGGACATGTGAGATGATAGGGAGGTTACATTCAGCTGTGATAAGTATTTCTAAGTGTGGGGGAGAAGGAGGGGGGATACGTGCACTGAACCTGTCTGCAAGAATGTTGCCAATATCTGTGTGTTCGGTGAATGTTAAGTAGGTGTGTAGTAACTCAGAGCATATCTGAGGCATTTGGTCCATATGTGTAACATAACTGAAGAAGGCCTTGTGGTTATCTATAGTGTTCGTGGCCATTTCCCTCCCAGAGTAGGCCGTAGATGTTGTTATGAGAGACCGTAGCTTATTACCAGTGCTGACCACCGATGCCTTCCCTTAATGTGAATCTGCTCTGTCCTGCAGTAGCCTCCTTCTATCGTTATACAATCTGCCTTGGCTGGGGTCCACTGGACAGGATGCCTAACCTTTGTGCATAGGGTCTGGGTTAGAAATGTGTGTGCATGTTCCATGCAATCTTTGGGATGTCCGTGAGAACCATTTGCAAAGGGGTCAGCAGTGTGGGTTGTGGCTTCCACTGGCCCAGTGGGCTGCATGGATACCATTTCAGTCCTAACAAGTGAATAACTGTCTAATCACATACATATCAAAGTAGTCTACTGTGCTGGTGGTGGTGGTGGTGGTGGTGGGATATGTATATCCAGGCCGAGTAACTTGTGTCCAGATCACACTAGTGGATGGCATTCCACATGCAGTACCTTGGTATGAACCCCCAGAGTGAGGTTGTGCATTGGACCCATCACAGTGTGCTGACCGATGGGGCATGCTACTATGTTGTATGGAATGTGGCAGGTATTGTTGCACAGGTGTTGGCTGAGCACTGATATCTGGCCATGTACTTGTGTATCCACCAAGAGACACACACATGCTACATATGGGAGTAGTAGTATAACACTACAGTTGAGTATCATGTATAGTATGTGTGCCATATATTGCTGACATAGTCTGCTGATATCCTGTTTGTGTTCTCTTCCAGGGACATGGCGCGTCAGCGTAATCCTACCTACTCTGCAGCAGAAGATGAGGAGATACACCAGAGCCTGGTGCGGGATTATGACATACTGTTTTCCCGCACCAGCCAGAATCAGCAGGAGAGGGCTGCACTTTGGCAAGACCTTGTCCATAGGGTAAATGATATTGGCATGCATAATAGGACATATGAGCAGGTACGACATCACTGCAGTGATTTAATCAGAAATGTCCGTCAGCGTGCGTCGGATATCCACAGGCAACAGTTTGCCACAGGAGGTGGGGTGGCCACACATCCCCCCCTCACCAGACTGGAAGGGCTACTCCTAAGTGTTGTGGCTCCAGCCCCGGAACAGCAACAGCAATACACCTGCATCATGATGGAGGCTGGATTCACACAGCAGCATGACATGGAGCGTGCAAGTAATATGCCATATATACACTTGACTGTTCTGTAAACTGTTAGTTTATACATGTGTAAGGTGTGTCCATGGTTTGTAGCTGTCAACATAGTATGTAATTGTGCAGGTGTGATATTGCCAATATCAGCAGCTGACGTGTGAAAGGCAACTGGTGTACTACTGCACTGTATCATATGCAGTATCAATGGCACAGTTGTGCCCACTGACATTAATCTCCTCATTTCTGCAGGTACCTCCGGTGTTACAGCAAGGCAGCCCATCCATGCTGGTGAGTGTGTTTTAACAATACCTATAATAGTCCTGATAGTGCTAGTAATACTAGTGTAACTCAGTAGTGCTCTGTGTGTATACTGCGGGGTGTGCATGTGTGCATGTGTGCCTGTGTCCACGTGTGCATGTGTGCATGTGTGCAGGTGTGCCTGTGTCTACGTGTGCATGTGTGCATGTGTGCATGTGTGCCTGTGTCCACGTGTGCATGTATGCATGTGTGCATGTGTCCATGTGTGCATGTGTGCATGTGTGCCTGTGTCCATGTGTGCATGTGTGCATGTGTCCACGTGTGCATGTGTGCATGTGTACACGTGTCCACGAGTGCACTTGTCCACGAGTGCACGTGTGCACGTGTGCATGTGTGCATGTGTGCATGTGTGCCTGTGCCCACGTGTGCATGTATGCATGTGTGCATGTGTGCAAGTGTGCATGTGTGCATGTGTGCACATGTGCATGTGTGCATGTGTGCATGTGTGCATGTGTGCCTGTGTCCATGTGTGCATGTGTGCATGTGTCCACGTGTGCATGTGTGCATAAGTGCATCACTGGTAACATTGTGTAGACATTGTAAACTGTGTTTCCTGTCTTCCTCCCACAGGTTCTGGTGCTGCTCTGGTGTCCTGCAGCAGGGAACCTGAATCTGGTGCCACAGGTACTGATAATGATGATATCTGTGTAATGGCACAGGAAGGCGTGTCAGGGTCCGTCATTGGTAAGCCAATTGACAGTACACAGCTGTCAACCCCATCATTGAGCACAGTCATCCTGCCAGTACATCCTATGTCACCATTGTCCCTAGGTGACGGACAGGATACAGTGGGCATTGGCCAGGGTTATGTGGTATCTGTGGCACATGCTTCCCCACACAGCAGCCATGGGCAGGGTCCTGCGATGGTACCACACAGACAGTTGCCCATGGGTTCTTGTGGGAGCATCCGTGGGCGTACTGCCTCTGGCAGACGTGCCCAAAGAGGTCTGTCAACCTCAGTTATGTTTCGGGCTGTCATGCAGGCACAGTCGTGTATGGAAAGGTACACCAGACAGGGTCTGAGGGAGCTGAGAGCATGTCACACAGCCATGACTGACAGTATGCGTGACATCGCGGATGCTATCCATAATTTAACCGATGTCATAGACAGACGTTGTGGGGACATATTACAGCAGTTCCACAACCACATGTCCATGAGCCAGGGCAATGGTGGGCAGTTGCAGCGTTGACGTGGCTGTATGCCAGCAACAGCAGCAGCTGGCAGTCGGCGTGGACGACAACAGTCCCGCGGACGCCCCCATAGTGCCAGCAGCAGCCCCAGCAATGCTGTGTCTGTGCTGTCATCGGAATGCCCCAGGAGACCATGTGCACGTGGCTCTGGACAGTCCCAACAGGGACCTGTGTCCAGTCAACACACTCCCGCTTCTGATGACAGTGCCCAGTCTGGCTTAGTACCGGATACGGTCTGTAGCACCCCAGCCAGGCACAGGTACTGTGTCCGTGCCAACCGACACTGATCTGTATGACCTGCCAGGTGCAGTCTGTGGCTGTCCACAAACTCCTGAATATGGCAGCCATGAGGTGGAACTGTGTGCGTGCATGCACACATGCGAAATGTTAACACCTAGGGCTACCACATACATGCACACACTGCACCAACAGTGCCACACCCTGTACTGCTGTCCCTCACCAACACACATACACACACATGTCAATTGGTGGTATCAGTGGCAGACTCAGGCATACCTAATTCACACCCTGGTCATATGATGAAACTGTGCCACCTCCTGCAATCTCCAACATCAGTGCAGGAACAGGTAAACACATTGCTGATGCACAGGGTGACTACATAGAAATGTATTAGTAGTATCATGTTGGTAACAGTACAGTGTGCTGATATGACTGTGTGTATATCCCAGCATGCCTGATGCAGTAACTGTATGACTGTCCTGAATTGTTATCTACACCCATAGTACGTACCAAAGTGTAACAGCTGCACATTATTGCATACCGGTGGTAAGGATGTCAACAGATAGCCACATACATGGGTAGCAAAGCTAATGCAAGTAGTGATACGCAATGATGGACATGTACAGTAATGGTGGCAAGTTGCCCACGACTATGCAATGTGGATGTTTGTGCATGTTGATATGTGTGCAGTACCAATGTAATCCAAATCACAATTAACTATGACATAATATCAGTTCTACCATTGACATCTGAGCTGTGCATTCCTGGGTACATGTTGATAGTGTCTACATATTTGCACTGTTACCTACTGTTAGTGTTACCCCTTCTTTGTTGTACAATGGACTACTTCCAGCCCTGCTTACTGTAGCTTTGTTTGCATGCATGTTCGCTTGGGGTTCCCTGGAACACTGCTTCCACCTGCAATGCAGAGTTACAGTGCTTCTGTGGACTCCTAGTGACATCTGCATAGCGTACTATACATATGTCAAGTTTACACATGACAGAACGTCACTGTCTGTCCTGTTCGCATGTATGTTGCCTGTGACACATTGCACATGACTTACCTGTCATTTACCCACGTGTGCAGTCATATATGCCAGTGCTATGAAATCAGTAGCAGTACACCCACACATACACACCTTCAGTATGTTGTTCCCCATTGTCCCAATGTGTTGGTAATCACCATGGCAATCACACTACTATGGTAGCATGTGCAAAGGTAACCTGTGAATCACCTCTATGGTCCAGTTGTGGTTTATGTGAGTCATGTGGCAATGTCACAGCTGCCACATGTATGCAGTCAACCCTCACCCCTGGCCAGGAACGTACAACACATGTGTGGGATGCCACCACATAGCCAATCTGGGGACTGAACACTCTGAACCCAGTAATGCCATACCCTGTCAGGTGGCATGACATAATACAGTGACTACAATACCAGTCTGACAAAGACCCGCACTGACAGCAATCTGAACACACTGGGGCATACTTGGAGACTCAGAATAGCATCCTGCCTGAGCATCACACACCTCCGCAGCTGGCACACAGGCATACGTTACGTTGGAACAGAGCACATGCCACACATGGCACACACATCCCGTGTGCCACACACTCATAGCCTGTAGGGCTACA
The DNA here is from genome assembly GCF_019279795.1 of Protopterus annectens. NCBI lineage: Eukaryota > Metazoa > Chordata > Ceratodontiformes > Protopteridae > Protopterus > Protopterus annectens. Next base: position 1,442,899,058 of record NC_056728.1, on the reverse strand, counting down.
CAACACACCTGCTACAGATGTGTCAGGTACCTCTCTTGGCCTCTGCAGTGGGGTCCCGCTCAACAGGCTGTATATGGTGAAGGTCACAGTGATATGCCTGTGGGGCACTATGGTCCACCACAAAACACATGCATACAGGTCAGTCAGAGGCATGGACACATATGACTCAGTCATTGACCATGCCACTATGGATGACCTGAGACATAACTCCCTGGACTACATGATAGGGAACATAGAAGAGATCTCTCAGCATGTGGCACGGGCCAGTATGAGCCTGATCTTGGTTGCCATCATACCCTCACCAGGTATGCTACCACTATATGTAGGAAGGGTGTTCTATGTCTACATTCTGCTCAATCTCCAATGTCATTCATAGGGTATCCACTGGCTGTCAACGTGTGCTTACATGCTAGGGAAGCCACAATGATTTGTGAGGGGCAGCTTGCACGTGACACCCATGTGCCATTGTATATTGGTGAAACCCCTTGATACACACATAGTGCCTTTTGCTGCAGGACACGGATTACATAGCCACCTCCGTGGGTATCATACAGGATAGGACACTAACAGTGATGCTACACAACACCAGCAGTGTACACCGCAAGATGCATGCACTGGACACTGTCCTCAGCACGGTGAACTGCAATGTCTGTGCAGTACCAGAGTCCTGATTCACGGCTCACAGGTGCAACCCATCACTGCCAGGTTATACCTCATACCATGCCTGTCATCCCCTACACATGTAACACACATGGACAGGGGGGTGATATCCCAAGGCACCACAAATACACACACCTCCAGGTTGTTGGCACAGCACAAAGCATCAGGGCCTATTCATGTGCAGCTAACAGTGTGTTGGACTGCCTTCTGGTTTATAGCCTGGCACACACAACCCTCCCATACACAGGAAACCCACCTATCCTCCATAACAACACTGGCAATATGACAGTCTCAAGAAATGTCTTTATATGGCTGGACTGCATCCAGCCAAACATTGTGCGTGAGCATTACTGTAGCTACAACACACTAGCTGAAAGGTTCCCAGCATGTGGTCACTGAATTGCAGTGGAATAACATGTTACCACTCCCACAACAGGTGGGAACATGCAGCACCTGTTCATCGACTACATGTAGACTATATGGCCCAGACCAGATGTGTATCCCCTGCTGTAGGTATTTTACCATATACAACCCACACTGTATAGACACATACTGCGTGCGGCCCCTGCACAGTAAGACACAGTCATATTGTTATGCATTGCGAATATTATTTATCCACTCAAGGCACGTGTCAGACATGGTAACTACTGCAGGTCACAGGTATTTATGTGTATGTGTCACACACATACATCATGTGTGCATTGCCATTGTTGGTTTAGGCAATGGCATGCATTGTTATGCACAAAGACCCATACAAGGTCATATTGTGTGACACAACCACACGTGGAAGTTGTGGGTTTCCAAAACATACCTATCTGTGCTCTGACAATGGTAATAGACCCAGTAGCGGAGCGCACTATTGGCATTACTGACCAAGTAGCCCTGTTTGGCTGTACTGATAGTGTGGTGACATCCCCTGTGTTTACTGGGGGAATATGCAGCATCTGGTGTATTGTAGTATTTGCCAAAAGGATCTGTTCTCTCACACTTGCAATTATACACACCCTACTACCCCCACACGCACACACTTGCTGGATGCATACCCTTACCTAACTATGTCACGACATGTGAGAGAGACGCATTAGTGAAGCGTACTATTCGGATTACTAGGGGATTCCTCTTCTCTGGCTATACTTATAGGGTGCTGACATCATCAGTGTTTGGAAAGGGTAATGTGAATCATGTAGTGTGATCTCCTGATTGCCAAAAAGGCACATGTTTTTCATACAGAATTGCACACACACAAACTCCCCACATCCAAACACACACACACTTGCAGGTTTCAAACTCCTACCTAACTATGTTATGACACTTGAAAGAGATACATTAGCAGAGTGCGCTATTTGTATTACTGGGAGGTGTCCCTTCTCCAGCTGTATGTATAGGGTGCTGACATCATCAGTGTTTGGAAAGGGTAATGTGCTTCATGTAGTGTGATCTCCTGATTGCAAAAAAGCACATGTCTTTCATACAGAATTGCACACACACAAACTCCCCACATCCAAACACACACACTTGCCATTTGCAGGTTTAAACTCCTACCTAACTATGTTATGACACTTGATAGAGACACATTAGTAGAGTACGCTATTCGAATTACTGGGAGGTTTCCCTTCTTCTGCTGTACTTATAGGGTGCTGACATCATCCGTGCTTAGATAGGGGAATGTGCATCCTATAGAGTGCTTTTACAGTTGCCAAAAGGGACATTTCCCTCACACAGACTTACACACACACTGGGCAGTTGCAGGATTCAAACCTGTACCTAACTATGTTATGACACTCATGATCGACGCATTAGCAAAGCATGCTATTCGCATTAGTTGGAGAATTTCCTTCTCCTGCTGTACTTATAGGGTGCTGACATCATCAGTGCTTAGATAGGAGAATGTGCATCCTGTAGAGTGCTTTCACAGTTGCCAAAAGGGACATTTCTCTCACACAGAGTCTTGCACACACATTAACCCCCCTCCACACACACTGGGCAGTTGCAGGGTTCAAACCCCTACTTAACTATGTTATGACACTCGTAACAAACACATTAGCAGAGCACGCTATTCGCATTACTGGGAGGGTTCTCTTCTCCTGCTGTACTTATAGGGTGCTGACATCGTCAGTGCCTAGATAGGGGAATGTGCATCCTGTAGAGTGTTTTCACAGTTGCCAAAAGGGACATCTTCCTCACACAGACTTGCACACACACTAACCCGCCTCCACACACACTGGGCATTTGTAGGATTCAAACCCCTACCTAACTAGGTTATGACACTCGTGACAGACGCATTAGCAGAGCATGTTATTTGCATTATTGGGAGGGTTTCCTTCTCCTGCTATACTTGTAGGGTGCTGACATCATCAGTGCTTAGATAGGGGAATGTGCATCCTGTAGAGTGTTTTCACAGTTGCCAAAAGGGATATCTCCCTCACACAGACTTACACACACACTAACCCCCCTCCACACACACTGGGCAGTTGCAGGATTCAAACCCCTATCTAACGACACTTGTGACAGACACATTAGCAGAGTGCACTATTCACATTACTGAGAAGTTTCCATTCTCCTGCTGTACTTATAGGGTGCTGACATCATCCGTGCTTAGATAGGGGAATGTGCATCCTGTAGAGTGCTTTCACAGTTGCCAAAAGGGACATCTCCCTCACACAGACTTGCACACACATCAACCCCGCTCACCCACACACACACACACACACTGAGCATTTGCATGGTTCAAACTCCTACCTACCTATATTATGACACTTGAGGGAGACGCATTAGCAGAGCGCACTAACCGAATTACTGGGCATCTGGTCTGCACCTGCAGTATATATAGGGTGCTGACATCTTTATTTCTACAGAGGTATGTACATCTAGTACTACCTGTCAGGTGGGGGATAGCATATATATGCATTTGCAGCCACCTACGTCAGGGTCAGATATGCACATCGCACTGGCAGGTTATGTTCTATACCATGCTTCGTGACCACAGGACCTGTAACACACAACACAACCAGTCCAGAACACCACTCCCACATCCAGGACACACACTTTGCTTCCCTGGGAACAGTGCTGGGATATGCAGGTGTTCACATACACCATTCCAGTTGTTAACATCAGGTACAGGCATATTGTGTGTGAGAACTACTCAGGCCTCTACCACTTTACCCTACAGCCACTACAATTTGTGGGTCCATGTGCTATGGCAGAACCACTCACCACAGCCATATGGGGGAATACATATTGCACCTGTCCATCTGCAACATGGGTACTCACTGTTCCACACCAGAGGTAGACCACCATTGTTGATATCTGACCATACCCACCTTTCCCTGGACATCCATATCCCATCCCCACCCCAGGCAAGGTTGTCACTGCAAACAAACTGTATTTAGCACAAGCAGACTCTACACTTGTGAAGACTGGGGTGGACGACTTCAAAGGACCCATGCTGGGGGACTATACTGGCCACTCTGCATAATCCTTGACAATTGCATTCTATGAGCATGTGTAAGGTTTGCATTGATCATGCTATCCCACATATACCCATGACTGCTCCACAACAAGACACCTATCAGGTGTACACCAGCCATATATGAGCCGTCCAACAGACAGAGTGAGCTAATACATTGCAGAGCTGTAGCCCACAGAGGGAGGACATCTGTGAACAGTACCTGCACGACACTTCATTCCCACATAATCATCACAACGCAGTGTTGGCAGTGGAATTGTCCAGACAATGCAGATACGGCTCCCCTCAGTCTGTTATTGATGCCCACTTACTGTTAGAGGTCCTCAGCAACCCTCTTCCAGCACACACCAACAACATGGCTGTGGCTTAGCACATTCAAACCCTGGGATCTCCACTGTGCCCCTGCTTGACAGAGGCACAGCTCACTAGCCTCACACGTTGCCTTATGTGACCTACTTTACAGTGGCACAGTAGCCTACTGTACTGGGGATGCAGATGCCAAGCACACTCTGGCTAAGCTGTCATTCCCTAGGGCAACAAGCCTATTATTGACCTCTACACCCATATGTTCAATTGTCAGATGCACAATATTTGTTGTGCTGTTAGACTGTTTGCAGGTCTTTATTGCCATAGCATTCCCTGTTCCTATGAACAACTTGTGTATCTGTGGAAGATGTTTGAATATGTGGGCAATCCACTATATCACTTATGTCTCTGTAGTCATTTACTGTCTGCACTGGGCAGATTGCTGTGTTGTGGTTGGTTCCTGGAATGACACGTACAAATACCAGATATGTGTGGCCAACTGCTAAACAGAGATATGGCCTAAGTGTGTGAGCATGCCCAGTTCAGCCTTTCCATGGCATGTTGTCTGACATATGCCTCATTTATCAAAGTGTGCGAGCATGCCCAGTGTGAGCTTTCCATATGTTGAACTCTGAAGTCCACCACATATTTGTGTGTGTGTGAACTTCAACAATATCTCACATTTATGGTTGTGTGTTGGGTGCCATGTTGTGTACTAACTGGCCAACTGCTTTGTGTCTGCCACAACAGGGATTATACTGTGCCTGCAGGGATTGCATGGGATACTTTGCATACAGTTGTCAACATCCTTTCATAATGACCTAACACTGTAGTACCGTATAGTGTACTGGTTCAGTACTTTCACTGTGGTGGACAGTATCCTGGGCTTTAATCCTATCACTGCTTGACATCTTCATAGTGAGCACAACAGACTGTGTAGGGGCCAGTTGTGCACATATGACCATGTTGCATTATGTTCAGATATGGACTACCTACACCAGGCTTGTCCAACATTGGTAGTGTATTCCACAACATAGGTGGACATTGGCAAACACTAGCGATGTTCCCTAGGCCATTTCTGATGCTAGTCACAGAGTATGTTTGTCCTTCGATACACATTGTAACTGGAGTTTGCCATGACATATGTCATGGTTAGTATACTGTGCCTCCGTCTACCTCTGACATAACAGTGATACCCAGGGTTAACCTACCATCTCCCATCCACTCATCAGGATTCCTCTTGAGGGGTGTCGATAGGTGACTCTCTGGCTAACCTGTACTGGGAGTTTACTCAAGAGTGGGTGTGCCTTCTGTGTTATGGATCATTCTGTACAGCTTGTCCTATGTATGTCAGTGCTGGGGTTCAGGTCTCTCATGTGCATAGCTCACTGCCATTCAGATTGTACAAGGTGCAGCATGTTCATTGATTCCAGCTTGGACATGGCTTCATACATCAGGCACAGCTTGCCTCTGGGTGGGCAGTATGGCAGTGTGTGGAGCTGCAGTTTGTTTACTCAGGCAACACATGGCATCTGTTCATGCTCTTTGCTACTCCTGGTGGGGTACTGTTGTGGACTTTACAGTTGATGGAGGTGTCTGCTGAGGTATATCCCACAGGGGCTATTGTAGTAAATTGTGACGCTGATGAAGGATGACTGCAGAGCCACAGTGACCTCCCCTTATCTACATCTGACAACCTTCATGATTGGGTGGGTATATGGTATGTTTCTGCGAACACTACAGCCACATGTTTGTCCAATGCAGGATATCTATCACCTTGTGTCCCCAGGTCTCTCATTACATGTTAGGTACATAATGGGTTAACACCTGTGTGGTAATTTGTGGGCACTTACTGTATATCCACGGTGGTTGTCTATACACAGTTCTGCAATTAGCTTGCTGACATGGCTATGGCTCCAGTTGTCTGTTTCTATGTAGCCCTTTTATGGGTTGCTTGTGTCAACTGGGGGTAGGATATGGTGGGCAGTTTGTACTCCTCTGCATACATGTTCAGTCACAGTCCTTCCATGTTGGCCTGTACCTATGGGACATATATACGGAACGGGGGAGGTCCCAGGACCAAGCCTTGTGGGATGCCACTCATATCTGCTTTGTAGTCTGACATGGATGCAGCATGTCTGACCATGTCAGTTCTGTCCTTGGTCTGGTTTTCAACCACTCTACTGACATAGGGTTTATATCTAAGCTGGTGAACATATCCATACTGAACTCGTAGGGTATTGTCTGGAAGCATATGCACGGTCCAGCTACGGAGTGTGGACCACATTGCCCTCATCAATGACCTTAATGACTGTTTCAAATGGGTCAAACATGTTTAGGCGCAGGATCTGCAGTTACGACAGCCACACTGGGTAGGGTCTGGTGTCAGTAGGTCCACGATAGCTTTATGTCTGCGGTACATACTGATCCTTTCCATAGCTGTGCAGACCAAGCTTGTCAGGATCCTGGGGTGGTAGTTTGCAGTATCCATTCAGGCAACAAACTTTGTTGTGAAGGACCACTGTTGTTGTACACTGCTCTTTGGGTACATAACCTGTGGTAAGGCTGACATTGAGCAGTAGTGTGATTTGGCTTTCCATTATTCTTGGAGTCCATGTTGGCCTCAGCCCAGGACACCATCACATACCTTTGCTGCTGTGTGTTTTGCTTTGCAGATGATGGCTGTTACCTCAGCATCTGCAATGTCAGGGGACCAGCAGTCTGCTGGGATATATATTTTGCATTCTGGGGGGGGGGGGTTGCAATGAACCTGTCACGTTGTTTGTTGGCAATATGTGTGTGTGTTTGGTATGTTGTTTGTAATATCTGTGTGATTCGGAGCATATCTGTGAATTCCCAATATGGTTCCTACCATCAGTTAAGTAAGCCTTGTGATTATCCTTAGTGTCCTGTACAATTTGTATCTTCATAGGTTCATAGGTTCATACTAGGCTATCCACCCTAGGGCATTAGTAAGCCAAGCCAGAGTGTGTGTGTCTTTTGCCACCCCTTGCTATGTGACTATTATGGCCATTTATGATTTTCTTTACTGTGCCTCTGTCTGGACATGACACAGTGAAGACCCCCAGTGTACATGTACGATCATCCATCTACTTGGCAATATTCCTGTTGAGGGGTGTCAATGAAGGGCTCTGCCTAACATGGATTAGGATCCTGTTTCTGGGTGTGGGGAGCCTCTGGGTTATGTATCTGTCCCTCCAGCACATCCTATTTCATTATGTGTTGAGGCTGACATCTGTCACTCTCACAGCTCCAATGGCTTTGATTTCCTGTGGTGGAGCATGTCCATTACTCCTGTGTTGGACATGGCCTTGTACAACAGACATACAATGCCCCTGTGTAGGCAGTCTGTGACTGCATTCAGCTGGGGTATCTACAGCCAGGCAGCATATGACATATATTTGACACCCTTTATCCTCTTGGTGGGGTACCTTTGAGGTCTTCCTAACCGCTGCAGGTGTCAGGTACGGTACATCCCATATGAGTCAATGTACTAGATTATGGATCTGATAAGGGAACAGTACAGGGGCACAGTGACGTCTGTTGATGTAGATGTGAATCCTTTCATGATACGGTGTCCAATATAGACAGTCTTCCTAGCCACATTGGCCTTGTGAGTGTCACATGACAGGTTACTGTCGACTTGTGTCCCTAGGTCCCTGATTACTCCTTGCATACATAATGGTTTACCACCTATGTGGTAATTTGTGAGTACCTTGTCTGGTATTTGGTGGGACATTCATACTGTCCAGTGTCTTCAGGATGTCTGTGTGGGGTTCCTGTGTGTGAGAGTGTGGTCTGTCGCATGCTACAGACTGTACAGCAGTTTTGACTACACTTAGGTGCACATGGGTGGTCTCTGCTGCTTTGTGCATTGTCAGTTACCTGGCCATATGGGTGTCTGTGCTGCATATGGATACTCCCCCTCCTTTGATGTTTTGGTCCAGGTGTTGGGGCCATAACGCATGATATGTGGTATAACCTGGTAGTGCTGGTGTGCTATCAGTAGGCTTGCAGCAGGCTTCTGTCACTGCACAGACATCCATGTTCTCCATACTGGGAAGTGCCTCAGGTGCATGCATATTACAGTTTACACATCTGGCATTGGTCAGCATTACCCTTATGTTTCTTACCACTTATGTTTTCTAGGATGGTGGGTAGTCTTTTTGGCCTTGCCTACGTACGGCTCTATGGAGGTGGCAAAGGCCTTATCCAGTATCCAGACTCCCAGGGGTAACAGGTGCAAGCCATCCCTGGAACAGCAGCATGGCTTGTCATGCATGACATCTCAAGCAGACAGACATTAGACCCTCTTGGACTGACAGCTGTAACTGTGCCACCTGTTAAAGCTGATCATTCTGTGTTTGTACTGTGGCATCATTCTTGGTGAGGGTTGGATGCTGCAAACAGCCAGTGTCATACCGGCCTGGAGTACATACTCAGAGAGCTCATCCATGCCTCTTTTCATGTAGTCCAGGGAGGTACATCTCAGGTCATTCACACCAGCATGGACAATGAGCGCATCATATTTCTGCTTGCTTTTGGGGTGACCTGCGTACTTGTGTTATGTGGCATATTGAGGCAGCCTGCAGGCAGCTTACTGTACCCTTTCCCTTGTTCAGTCTGGTGAGTGGGACAGCAGTGTGTCTGCCTATACAGACACCTATTACAACTGTATCAGGTATTTTGTTTCTCCTTCTGGCCTGTAACTGTTTGGCACACCAGCTTTGTGTACTATGTGTTGCATGTGCTATGTTTGGAGGTTGTGGTTTCTTGGGATCTGCTTTGTAGGCCTCTGTTGGTGTGGTGTGTTTGTAATTAGGGCCTCCGGGAATGTTTCTCTGTGTTTATGTGTTTGGTTTACAGTTGTGATAGGTCTATGTGGGACTGGGTTTGTGGTGTATGTGGTTACCTTCTCCTCCTGACTAGTTTTGACAGTACTGAGTTGGGGGAGCTCAGCCTCCAGTTTGGATAAATGGTTGCATCTCTCACATATATTTGTATTTATTGGGGGGAGTTGTGGGTTGTCTGTGTACTTGGGGCAGGTGTCACATTTCCTCTGGATTCACAGATTCTACTTGTTGTGGCTGGCCTTAGTGGATTGTATGTGTGGACATATTTTATTGCCATACTACTGATCAGTGATTACTTCCCTTTTTATGTTTGCTCTATCATGTAGTAACTTCTTCATTCTCTTGCATGGTTTGGTAATGGCTGGAGTCCAGCATGCCAGATGCCTGCGTGTATGGCATTGTGTCTTGTTGTTATTTGTGATTGCATAATCCAAGCATTCCTGGCTGTGTTCATGGAATGCCTGTGTAACATGTTCTGCAGTGTGTCCCATATTCTGCACTTGCACAGGGCCTTTTGTGGATTCCACATCGGTTTGGAGGGGTGCAATCTATGCTTTACACATGTTTTTCACTGTGGCTTTCTGGCCAGGGACTGTGGTCAGGATGTGTATATCCAGTGTGATTACTCTATGGTCTGGTCTTACCAGTGAGGGATATACTTCTCATCTTGCCATCCAGTACACATGTTGCTGATTATCACATCCAGTATGCTTACCCCTCTTGTGGGAGTGGTACATTGTTCCTGGGCATTTTGGTTTATGGATTCTGGGAACTTTTCTCCTACTGTGTTGGTGCTAGTATAATGCTCCCAATGTATGTCTGGGTATTTTCAGTCAAGCAATATAATGTGGTTTGGGGGGCTTGATATATTAATGTATTCCAACATAGGCCAGGTGCAGTTCCTGGTATTAGGACAGTAGTCTGCAGCAGGCTATATACTGGGAGGTGGTTTTAGCCATTGGTATTTGACCATGGCTAATCCATGCTGCTTCTTGTTGTAGTACCAACATGGGGGTGTGGTTATCCTTGACATTTTTTGCTAGTCACCCTCCTTTTGTAGCTTGTTCCATGTTTTGTGGCTGTACAGCACAGTATGAGGTGTAACCTGGTAGTGTTAGGGTGCTGATGTGAGCCTTGACCCAGTTTTCTATTACAGGACTGATATCAACATTCTCCATACTGTGTGCATTTACACTGCACGCATCTTGCTGTTTAGACTTCTGGCATTGGGTAGCATTGCATCTAGGTTCCTATCCTTGTGGTACCTATGAAGGTGGGTTTGTGTTTTGAGACTTACCTATTCAGGGCATGCTGTGGGTACTGACAGCCTTTGCCAGTATCCATGGGGCCTGGACTGATAGGTGCACGCCACCCCTAGCAGGTGGTGCATCACGTCATGCTCAGCATGTCTTCCCAGGCTGAAACGCATTGGCTCCCCTTTGACTAACTGCATTACTTCAGCCAGTTATTGCAATTGATCATCCCATCGTCATTTTGTGGCTTCATGCTTGCTGAGGGTGGATGTTAGTCAGGGTCCTCAGATGTGCATATAGTACATGGTGTTACATTACTTAACACATGGCATTCATGCCTCAGGTGGTGCTGCAGGGCTGCCTCTGTCGGATGTACATATTACACTCCCTGTACATGTTTGTGAGCAGGTCATGTCACTTTAGGCATCCCTGTTATTATTTGAGTGAGTTAGAGGGGGTATCATTCCCAGGGTTCCTACTGAGCCAGTGTATGTGCTATGCGTTGCCTCTTTGCCAAGGCCAGGGCATACTGGGCACACCTTCTTCTGCCTACTGGGGCAGGCTCAGGTTGTTCCTCCTCCGAGTCACGCTCTGCCTGTGATGGCCTTGGCAATGGTGGGGGGTTGTTTGGCCCAGCCCTATGCTGGTCCTGCTGCAGCTGTTTTCACAAGATCATATTATGTAGCATAGCACATACCATGACAATCTGGGTACATGTAGTTGGTGAGTACTGCAAGGCTCCACCAGATGTGTCCAGACACCGGAACCATGACTTGAGCAGCCCAAACACACGCTCTATTACATTACGTGTTTGTGCATTTGCCTCATTATGGTGTTCCTGTTCAGGTGTGTGTGCGTTTCTGATGGGTGTCATCAGCCACGGCTCCAGTGCATAACCTGCATCCCCCACTAGGTGTCCGTGTGGGATGTCCCCATTGGCAAATGTCTGGTACAGCTGCGTCAAATGCCAGATGTGGGAATCATGTTAGCTCCCAGGGCAGCCAGCACACACATTCATTATTATGCCCTGGGCATCACACATGACCTGGCAGTTGATTGAGGGGAAGCCCTTGTGGTTAATGTAGGCCCTACCCCGCTCACCGGCTGGTGCTTTGATGCGTATGTGCGTGCAGTCTATTGCACCCACTACCTCAGGGTATTCCGCTATTTGCTGGAAGAGACGCATATTGCTGGCCAATACCTCACGGGCATTGGGGAAATATACATGATCACCGACATGTGCTGACATGGCATCCAGGAACTGGTGCTGTACCCTGGAGGCTGATGCCTGTGATATCCCCATCATATCACCAGTTGGTCTTTGGAAGGTACCTGTTGCTAGTATTCTTAGGCCAACACATACCTTGGTTTCCACTGGGATGGGTTCCCCTCTGTTGGTTCTGTGTGTGAGGCATGGCCTGCACAGCTCGACTATTTGCTGCAGGAGCTCTCTGTCCACTCTGTAGCGCTCTACTATCTCCAGCTCATGTAACCCGTGGTAGGTGACCCTGGGCCTGTACACTCTTCTCCGTCTCCTCACTGTGGGTTGTCTGGCACCATCTGCATTGTCACCACCCCCAGCAAGTCGCCTATGTCTCATTATGACAGCTATGGCAGCCCCTAACATTTCTGCTCTGAGTTCAGCTTTTTCAGTTTTCACTTCTAATAGCTTACTCCTGTCTTGCAGTGTCTCTTGAGAGAAACATCCTGCACTGCTGTTTGCAGAGTTTTAAGTGCTGGGCTGGGCTACTATTCTGCCTGTGTAATTGCCTGCTTCTAATTGTTTTCACCTGCTAGCTCCAGCAGTATTCCCTGCTAGCTTCCTACTAATTCTGTTGCTTCCTTTTTCCTTTCTGTTTCCTCAGGGGGGAGCAGCGTGCATACCAGCAGAAATGCTCTCACAGTGGCTTACACACGTGCACACATGCTTACATGGTTCAGGATCTGCCTATTTGAGTTAAAACGCGCGCACACCAGCGCAAACAGTCTTACAAGTCTGCCAACAGGCTCTCACATGCTCAGTCTGCCCTATACACGCGCACACTAGCGTAAACAGTCTTCAAGGTCTACCAACACGCTCCCACATGCTCAGTCTGCCTTACACGCGTGCACACTACCCTACTCGTGCTTCATGGCACGCACACGTGCGCATGCACGACTAGCAAGAAACTTTGGTGTAAGTAACAGTGTACACCTTCCATTTCTTGACTTCCCCATGCTTATCTTGTGGCACTCCTCTTTCCCTGATCTGTGTCTGTCATCTGTCATGTTACACTGACCTCCAATGAACTGCATTTCTTTCTACCATTCCCCCCTGTGATGTCACCTATCTCCTACTCTATTCCTCCCCCTTATGTATCTCTTACACTACTCAGACTGTGCTCATTTGCTATGTGACTGTGGGATTCAGTATCCTAACCCTCATTTACATCAGATTGCCTACTAATGCTTAGTTACATGTCTTAGACTCAGCTTCCCCCCTTAGCAACCACTACACGGTGGCCATGTTGTTTTTGGTCTGCTGGTCCCTGCATTGTCATTCCATATATTGCATAAAACCCACATTTGTGGGTTTATAACCTTCATTTTTATGTTTTATACAGCGCAGCCCGTTTGCGCGGGGCTGTGCTGGGTTTAAAAAAATATATTTTTTTTAATATTTGCATCGGGGTACCTTGCCAATGGCCACATATTTGGCCATTGGCATGCTGCCTGACACATATGCACCCTTTATTTGGAGCTGACATGGCTCCGTTGTGATTTTTGCAGAAACATACTCAGTTGTAAACTGAGTACATTTCTGCAGCTAAAACGTCTCTTACACGGGCTGGTTTCTGCTTCGTGAATCACTAATATACCTAATTTGCATACCTTTCGGCTGCAAGTGAGGTATTTAGCATATCCACGTCCAGTCCGTGTAAGAGACGTTTCAGCTGGTCTCTTACACGGAGTTTCGGGCTGTTCCTGGATCGCGAGGCTTGCATGGAGTGTTACACGTCTCTTACACTCCGTGCAAGCCTTCGTGAATCTGCCCTATATATTGTTACAAAATAAATTTCTGAATTATTTCTTGTCATGTTGCTATAATTTCTCATCTCCCTATTTCCTTTATACACCTGTGTGTCAGGCACATTCATTTTATGATAAACTTTGGGCAGGATTCACAAAGCCTCCGTGTAAGAGTTATAACTCATACATGGAGGCTGCAGTTAAACGGAGTGATGTCAGCATGCTTTGCATATTCATGAGAGCATGCTGAATCACACCTAAGGCTAACACGGTCCGTGTAAGACAGTAGGGGGCATGTCCGTAGGCCGAGCCCTGTAAGCGGACACGCCCTCAGAAGAGAAAAAGTGCACAAAGTAAACACCCATGACAGAGTCCACGGAAATGTGAATAAACACAACACAACACATGCCCCCACAGACTATGAACAGAAAACATATAAATAAACATGTTATATATTTTTTTTAAATTGTAAAAATGTTTAACCGTGAGTGCACTCGTTTATGCTGGCGTAGTGCACCTACAGTTAGCAGTCAGTGGGAAAGCATATAAGAACTAAATATGCAAAGTAAGCCAGAAAGCAATAGCATAGCGGTAGAGATGTTGGCTGAAGAGCAGGCATTCATGGTTCGAGCCCCCACAACAACAATTTTTATTTTTAGCAAAATAAGCACGAAACAAGTCCCTGACAAATATGTACACATAAAACCACATTTTATGTAAAATGTAATGAAATAGCCCATTTATATTGAAGAAATGTGAGGTAACAAAAGAATAAAAAATGCCAGATGTGCCCATAGCTGAGCTACAGTTTAACAGGGTGAGTGCATCTGCCCGTACGTGAGCAGTGGTTTAACTGGTGCAAAATGAGTGCCTGTAGCTGAGCAGTGGTTTAACATGCTGAATTTAAGTGCCCCTAGCTGAGCTGAGCGTAATATGCATGCCGATAGCCAAATGAGGCTTAAACCAGCGTACCCCGTTTGCGTGGAGCTGCGCACCGCGCAAACAAGCTAACCGACGGGCAACGTTGAGCATACAGGGCTGAGGCGTGGGACCGGTTGGCTCATGATCTCACCAGTGCCAGAGGGATTCCAAGGACTGGTGAGCAGATCCGTCACCACCATGCGGACCTGAAGAGACGCAAGCAGGACCAACTGAACCTTTGGATCCAGGAGGCCCGGCAAATGCCCAACGCCCCACTACTGAGTAAGTTACATTTAATTATGTATGTAAGAAATTAAACTAGCTGATATTATGGAGATGTGTATTCCAATATTACTTCATTTATATTACAGCTGCAGGTGTCCGTTCTGCAAACCGCAGAGCCTATGGCGATAGGCTGGTGCAGTTGCGCCACCAGGCAGGTCAGTAATCCACTACCAGTAACTGTAAAGAAATATAAAAGTATGACAGTCAGCAAAAGAGTGCAGTGTAGTCACTAAGGAATAAAATGTGCAAGTAACAGTGTGAAAGTGTCTGCAAGTATTGCTTGATTACAAAAGTGTGTTTCAGCCTGTAAGTTAAACCGAAAAATGAAAATGTTTGACATAAATTCTGAAATAAAAATGCCCCACCTGTAAGAAAATAGTACACAACCTGCAGCAGGCTGAAAAGTATAGCTGCAGAAGATGATGAAATCACATGTGTGAAATATATCCCTGTTGAAATACTGAAACATGACAGAAGTGAGACTGCTGGAAAGGATTGTAATAACCACAGGTAAAACATGTCAATAAAGCCTAGAATTAAGTACCATCCTGAATAGTAAAATGAAAGCAAGTGAGAGAGTGTGAGAAAGTGTCATGAATCCAGCAATACAGTAGTAATAACCCCTGAATAAAGTATACTGCAGTCAAGACAGAATGAAATGCATGTGAGAATCAAAACCAAACAGCGAAATCTGTTCAAAGTGTTGCTGCATCTGGAATGTGTATCCCAAAATCTGGATATGTTGCTCTCAGTCTGCAATATGCAGATAGGATGATTGTCTGATATACCAAACATCCACACTTGTCTACAGCTATATAAAGCAAATGTAGCAGGATGATGTAGCTGAACAAAGCTAGATATGAATGTGTATGAAGAACAATAAAATGTATATTGATGTTGCAGTAACAGTCCTATCACCAAGTTGAAATAGTTATCATATAGGAAACTGTAGTTAGAACAGTAGTGTGTATATATCTGTAGCTATTAGAAATGTACAGCATATGTATTGGTATTTGAAGGTGTTAATATTATTTTCTTCACCCCACCCTATAACCACATATAACCCATTCCACGTGAAAATGGTATGTGAATCACAATTAACACCCCTGGACGTTTGTCCTGTTGGGTCATATATATTTGCATGTCCGTTGATGCATCTGCCCTGTTCATACATCCAAACCTGATGGCCTGTTGCCATCAATTAACCCTGCATGTTGTTGGACTGTGTATTGCTGTTCAAATTATGCATGTGGTATGCACGCTGTTCAATGGTGTGAATATCTGGGTGTTTGGTTAATGGGAATACTAATGCATGCTGTTACAACTAATTGTGAATGGTATTATATGTCACTAACCCAAACTGTCATGACATAATGCAAAACATAGGATGGCAGGGAAGGCGGGTTCCAGCGGACCCACCTCTCCCACCTCAGCTGGCGAGTGCACCTGGCACTAGTGCCGAGTCCGGACCCTCCTCCGGTGGCCCTGTGCCACCTGCGGGTGGAAGCGCTGCAGGGGATGGGGCTTGCCCCCCCCTCTGCAAGTGTGGCCGGAGGAGAACCACCACTCACCCTCCGTAGCGTCTGGACTGTGGTGCGTAGGGAGATTTGGGACTCTGTTCTCGAGCCCCTACGCCAGCTTGAGGCACGGGTGGCACAACTAACGGGCATGCCTGTTGCCCGGCCTACACAGCCCCCAGCACAGCCCCATCCTGGGCAGTGAAGGAACAGTGGCAACTGCCCATGGGTGGGGATATCAGTTCCACTGTTGCCATCTGTGGGCTCATGGGCTCTGGATATCCAAACCTCCATCCCCGTCAATTGTGTAACCCCCCCACACGTGTCATACACCGCCCCTGTATGCGTCTTGTTTGTCTTGTCTGTTTACCTACCCAACCTATCTCCCCAGCTGTACCGACTTCCTTCACCTGACATACCACTCTCACCTGAAAAAAAAAAAAAAAAAGGGCATTCTGTACCCACAAAAAAATTACGCCCCATACATAGCTGCCCATTCCGCACACATGTCTGCTGGACATGGAATCTATCAATTACAATTGGCTGTACAACAAGTATTATTGTTGTCCTGACACCTCTCTCAGGGGTGGAAGGTTTCAAATGTCACACCAAATTACATACATATGCACAGCTGTTGCTGATGAAGAAATGGGCAGCTATGGGCCTTACCTACATCCCTCCTGCAAATCTCAAGCTTGTTTCTCTACTGCCTTAGCCTCTTTGTGACCCCTTTTTCACCACTTTCCTGTCTCCCCATTTTCATTTCTTTCAAAGAAAATAGCGCGGGTGTGCGCCAGAGTAAGCACTGTTAAGCGGTTGTAAGCGGGTGTGCGCGTGTGTGCATGGAGCTAAACGCCAGTGCGCATGTGTGAGCTCACAAGAAACCAGCTAACCCAGTTACAACTGCTTAAAAGTGCCTTAGTCACTTTGATTGACAGGTCCTGTACTCAGTTCAAAAGCAAAATAAAATCCCACTGTCAGTCCCGAACCCAGGACCTTGGAAACACTAGTCTGTATGACCTACCACTAAGCCATGACTCTTATACAAAAACATTGTGCTAAAATAAATATAACATGTAATAGTAGGGATGAATGTAAAGGGAATATAGGATGTGTAGTACACAAAGCATGTCATGTAGAATTACTGTCAAAACTACTGGATTCCCACAATAGTACTGTGTGAACACAAACAGCCATGCTAGTTGGTAGCTTGTAGGTAATAATGTCAGTTAAAGTACATATATAAATGTATGTATATGTACATATATATATATATATATATATATATATATATATAAATATATATCTATATATAGTTGTAGGAGTCATTGTGCATACACACTTTCTACAGGGATCATGAGAGAGGAATGGAGAAATGTGAATCTACAACACAGCCTGAATCATGAGAGCGATACTAACCTTTACACTCACAGAACACTGTCCACAGCATACCAGCATGGTCCCCGCCCTTACAATCTGAAAGGGCAATGCCTATCCCACATACCCTTTTATAGCACTGACCTGAAATCACAGTGAGAACTGCAATCAGTACACAACTGGCTGTATGCAATTAGCAAATGCTGGCTTACAATTGGTGCAGAGGCCATCACATGGACCTATGCAGATACCTACAAAAGCATCCAGTACTAACACTCCACACATGCAATACATTCATTGCACTGTCTGGAAGCAGACAGAGGGAGAGAGAAAAGTGAGAGAGAGAGAGAGAGAGAGAGAGAACAAAAAAAAAAAATTATACACTGTGACTCTGTCACCCTAAGCTGTCAGCAGTGACAGTAGCAGCAGCAAGCAGAAGCAGTGGTAACGCAACCAGCTGCGACAAACACAGGTAATGCAAAGTAGCAGGTTAATAGTGTGCATACTGTGAACCCTCCAAATGTGTCATAGGTCTGTATCTATAGGTATGTCCATGTGATATGTTGTGTGTACGTAGTTCCACCAAAAGGGGATGACCATACATTACATGTCAATCAGTCTTAGGCCATGATCCTGGCAGCAGTTGTCTGCGTTGCCACAGCAATGGCTGTAGTGACTGCTTTGAAAGGTCAGCCAGGTTCAAAAGGCAGGATCAGCCCATCACAAAGGCACACTGGCTGGGAACAAGTGTCTGCAGGTACCCGATATCACTGCATATGCATCCCATACTGCATAATTCCATAGCTTAGCAGACCAGGCCGGTTATGCATATGATGTGGTAGTTCCCAGGGTCAGTCGAGGTGCCTCCTTAGTGGTGTGGGACCACTGTCGCTGTATGCCACTGTCCAGGTACATATCCTGTAGTACGGCCAAGATAAATTATCAGTGTTATATGCGGTTGTATGTCCTCTCGGAGTGCAGGTAGCACACATCCAGGGATACCATGAGGTCACAGTGATGCTGTGTGTTCTGCTCTGCTGAGGGCGGCCCTCACCTGGACATGTGAGATGATAGGGAGGTTACATACAGCTGTGATAAATATATCAACTGGTGGGGGAGAAGAAGGGGGGGATACATGCACCGAACCTGTCTGCAAGACTGTTGCCAATATCCGTGTGTTTGGTGAATGTTAAGTAGGTGTGTATTAACACAGAGCATATCTGAGGCATGTGGTCCATATGTGTAACATAACTGAAGAAGGCCTTGTGGTCATCCATAGTGTTTGTGGCCATTTCCCTCCCAGAGTAGGTGGTGGCCATTGTTATGATGGACCGTAGGGTAGTACCAGTGCTGACCACAGATGCCTTCCCTTAATGTGAATGTGCTCTGTCCTGCAGTAGCCTCCTGCTATTGTTATACAATCTGCCTCTGTCTGGGGTCCACCGGATAGGATGCCTAACCTTTGTGCATAGGGTCTGGGTGAGAAATGTGTGTGCAAGTTCCATGAAATCTGTGGCATGTCCGTGGTAAGCATTTGCAAAGGGGTCAGCAGTGTGGGTTGTGGCTTCCACTGGCCCAGTGTGCTGCATGGATACCATCTCAGTCCCAGCAAGTGAATAACTGTCTAATCACATACATATCAAAGTAGTCTACTGTGCTGGTGGTGGTGGTGGGATATGTATATCCAGGCCGAGTAACTTCTGTCCACATCACAGTAGTGGATGCGTCCCACATACAGTACCTTGGGATGAACCCCCAGAGTGAGGTTGTGCATTGGACCTGTCAGTGTGTGCTGACCGATGGGGCATGCTACTATGTTGTGTGGAATGTGGCAGGTACTGTTGCACAGGTGTTGGCTGAGCACTGATATCTGGCCATGTACCTGTGTATCCACCACGACACACACACATGCAACATATGGGAGTAGTAGTATATCACTACACATGAGTATCATGTATAGTATGTGTGCCATATATTGCTGACATAGTCTGCTGATATCCTGTTTGTGTTCTCTTCCAGAGAGATGGCGCATCAGCGTAATCCTGCCTACTATGTAGCGGAAAACGAGGAGATCCACCAGAGCCTGGTGTGGGTGTATGACATCCTGTTTTCCCGCACCAGTCAGAATCAGCAGGAGAGGGCTGCACTGTGGCAAGACCTTGTCCATAGGGTAAATGATATTGGCACGCATAACAGGACATATGAGCAGGTACGACATCACTGCAGTGATTTAATCCGAAGTTTCCATCAGCGTGCATCAGATATCCACAGGCAACAGGTTGCCACAGGAGGTGGGGTGGCCACACATCCCCCCCCTCACCAGACTGGAGGGGCTTCTCCTAAGTGTTGTGGCTCCATCCCCGGAACAGCAACAGCAGTACACCTGCATTATGATGGAGGCTGGTTCCACACAGCAGCACGACATGGAGCGTGCAGGTAATATGCCATATGTACACTTGACTGTTCTGTACACTGTATCATATGCAATATCAATGGCACAGTTGTGCCCACTGACATTAATCTCATCATTTCTGCAGGTCCCTCCGGGGTTACAGCAAGGCAGGCCATCCATGCTGGTGAGTGCGTTTAACATAACCTATAATAGTCCTGATAATGCTAGTAACAGTAGTGTAACTCAGTAGTGCTCTGTGTGTATACTGCAGGGTGTGCATGTGTGCATGTGTGCAGGTGTGCCTGTGCCCAAGTGTGCATGTGTGCATGTGTGCATGTGTACACGTGACCACGTGTGCATGTGTCCATGTGTGCATGTGACCACGTGTGCATGTGTGGATGTGTGCATATGTCCATGTGTGCATGTGTCCACGTGTGCATGTGTCCACATGTGCATGTGTCCACGTGTGCATGTCTGCATGTGTGCATGTGTGCCTGTGGGCATGTGTGCATGTGTGCCTGTGTGCATGTGTCCATGTGTGCATGTCTGCATGTGTGCCTGTGTCCATGTGTGCATGTGTGCCTGTGTCCATGTGTGCATGTGTGCATGTGTCCATGTGTGCATGTGTGCATGTGTGTAGAAGTGCATCACTGGTAACAATGTCTGGAGACTGTAAACTGTGTTTCCTGTCTTCCTCCAACAGGTTCTGGTGCTGCTCTGGTGACCTGCAGCAGGGAACCTGAATCTTGTGCCACGGGTACTGGTAATGATGATATTTGTGTAATGGTACAGAAAGGTGTGTCAGGGTCCGCCATTGGTCAGCCAATTGACAGTACACAGCTGTCAACCCCATCATTGTGCACAGTCATCCTGCCAGTACATCCGTTGTCACCATTGTCCCTAGGTGATGGACAGGATACAGTGGGCATAGACCCGGGTAATGTGGTACCTGTGGCACATGCGTCCCCACACAGCAGCCATGGGCAGGGTCCTCCGATGGTACCACACAGACAGTTGCCCATGGGTTCTCGTGGGAGCATCCGTGGGCGTACTGCCTCTGGCCAACGTGCCCAAAGAGGTCTGTCAACCTCAGCTATGTTTCGGACTGTCATGCAGGCACAGTCGCGTATGGAAAGGTACACCAGACAGGGTCTGAGGGAGCTGAGAGCATCTGGCACAGCCATGACAGACAGTATGCGTGACATTGCGGATGCTATCCGTAATTTCACTGATGTCATAGACAAACGTTGTGGGGACATATTACAGCAGTTCCACAACCAGATGTCCATGAGCCAGGGCAATGGTGGGCATTTGCGACGTTGACGTGGCCGTATGCCAGCAACAGCAGCAGCTGGCAGTCGGCGCGGACGACAACAGGCTCGCGCATGCCCCCATAGTGCCAGCAGCAGCCCCAGCAATGCTGGGTCTGTGCTGTCATCGGAACGCCCCAGGAGACCACGTGCACGTGGCTCTGGACAGTCCCAACAGGGACCTTTGTCCAATCAACACACTCCCGCTTCTGATGACAGTACCCAGTCTGGCTTAGTACTGGATACGGTCTGTAGCACCCCTGCCAGGCACATGTACCGTGTCCGTGCCCACAGACACTGATCTGTATGACCTGCCAGGTGCAGTCTGTGGCTGTCCACAAACCCCTGTATATGGCAGCCATGAGGTGGAACTGTGTGCGTGCATACACACATGCGAAATGTTAACACCTAGGGTGACCACATACACGCACACACTGCAACAACACTGCCCCACCCTGTACTGCTGCCCCACACCAACACACATACACACACATGTCAATTGGTGGTATCAGTGGCTGACTCAGGCATACCTAATCCACACCCTGTGCATATGATGACACTGTGCCACCTCGTGCAATCTCCAACATCATTGCGGGAACAGGTAAACACTTTGCTGATGCACAGGGTGACTACATAGAAGTGTATTAGTAGCATCATGTTGGTAACAGTACAGTGTGCTGCTATGACTGTGTGTATATCCCAGCATGCCTGCTGCAGTAACTGTATGAATGTCCTGAATTGTTATCTGCACCCATAGTACATACCAAAGTGTAACAGCTGCACATAATTGCATGCCGGTGGTAAGGTTGTCAACAGATAGCCGCATACATGGGTAGCACAGGGGGAAAGCTAACGCAAGTAGTGATATGCAATGGTGGACATGTACAGTAATGGTGTCAAGTTGACCACAACGACTATGCAATGTGGATGTTCGTGCATGTAGATATGTGTGCAGTACCAATGTAATCCAAATCACAAATAACTATGACATAATATCAGTTCTACCATGGGCATCTGCGCTGTATATTCCTGGGTACATGTTGATAGTGCCTACATATTTGCATTGTTACTTACTGTTATTGTTACCCCTTCTTTGTTGTACAATGCACTACTTCCAGCCCTGTTTACTGTAGCTTTGTTTGCATGCATGTTTGCTTGGGGTTCCCTGGAACACTGCTTACACCTGCAATGCAGAGTTACAGTGCTTCTGTAGACTCCTAGTGACATCTGCATAGCGTACGTATGTCAACTTTACACATGACAGAACGTCACTGTCTGTCCTGTACGCATGTACGTTGCCTGTGACACATTGCACATGTCTTACCTGGCATTTACCCACGTGTGCAGTCATATATGCCAGTGCTATGAAACAGTAGCGGTACACCCACACATACACACCTTCAGTATGTTGTTCCCCATTGGCCCTATGTGTTGGTACTCACCATGGCAATCACACTACTAGGGTAGCATGTGCAAAGGTAACCTGTGAATCACCTCTATGGTCCAGTTGTGGTTTATGTGAGTCATGTGGCAATGTCACAGCTGCCACATGTATGCAGTCAGCCATCACCCTTGGCCAGGAACGTACAACACATGTGTGGGATGCCACCACACAGCCAATCTGGGAACTGGGCTCTCTGAACCCAGTAATGCCATACCCTGTCAGGTGGCATGTCATATATACTACATCCTGGACAAACTTCAACCCCAATCCCTGCTGCTACTATTGATAAAACCCCTGAAGATGTTTCTGATAGTTTTGACCAATTCTTTACTGAGACATTTCAAGCCCTAGCTAGCCATCTACCTCCTAGCTCCCCTGGTCCTGAAAGTTGCACCCCTAGAAACCTACTTGCGTTCAGCTGCCAACCAGTCGCCACTTCACTTCTCCGTACCTTGATTGAAACAGTTAAACCCACTACACTTTCTGCTGATCAACTCCCTGCCGAGTACCTATCAAAATCAGATGATGGTATTGCTTACCCCTTCTCAAAAGTAATCAAATGAACCATGGTAGAATCTAAATTTCCCACCATCTGGAAAATATCCTATGTAATCCCACTTCACAAAGGAGGCAGCTCTACTGAATTCTCCAATTATAGGCCAATAGCTATACTCTCTCCACTTGCAAAGATTATGGAAACTTTATTCATAGACAATTCATGCACCACCTAATCCAAAATCGCCTTATGGCAGACACTCAGCATGGCTTCCGTCCTCATCACAGCACTACTTCAGGCCTCCTAGCCTTTACTAACACCATAAACCATACTTGCAACACTAATTATATATCCTCAGCCTCTTTTTGGATCTTTCCAAGGCATACGATATGGTTGATCACCAACTTGTAATCCACACCCTGCAAACATTCTGTCTAGATACTGGAGCCTTCCAATGGTTTCAATCCTACCTGCATGGTCGACAGCAGGCTGGCCTCTGGCAGAACAAACTCTCTAATCTTCTACCTAACACCCTCAGAGTACCACAAGACTCTATACTAGGGCCCTTGCTGTTCTCCATCTTCATTAATGACCTTTATACTGTCATCCCAAAAGTCAGCTGTATCCAATATGCTGAAGACTCTACTCTGATCTGCTCAGCCACATCTCCAGTAGAGTTATGGTCAGCTACCCAGACCACCTTTAATACAATAGAAAACTGGCTTTCTGAACATCGTCTGATCCTAAATCCCAAATAAACTAAACTGCTGTTATTTCACCAACACGTAGGTCTACCGCTTTCACCTTTACCATAACATCAACTGATGGCACAATAATCTCCCCTGATCCATCTACTAAACTATTAGGTGTCATCATAGACAATAATCTCAAATGTGACCTACATGTTAACCAAATTATCAAAGCCATCAATAAAAAACTAGGGTCACTTTACAGAATAAAAGCCTTCCTAGCCCCTCTAGCTAAAGGTGCCATAGCTCGCTCACACCTTCTTTCAACCCTTCTGTATGCATCCCCTCTACTCTCGAATATGAACAAGACTGTCCTTAACAAACACTCAGTTTGCGACAACCACATTGCCAGGTTTGCCACTGGGCTGCCTTTTAGGACACATCATTGCATCAATCTAAATCAGCTTGGTTGGCTTGCAATACCCAGCCTAATACAGTATAACCAACTGATTATGGCCTATAAAATCCTCTATAATATGGACAATACTCCTGCACTTCAAATATTATCACCCCCTATAACAATCCTAGACCGCTTCGATCCTCTAACAAACTACTAATTCAGACTAGCAAATTTAATAACACAGCCGGTGATTCTCTCTTTGCAAACTCTGTAAGTAGATCCTGGAACTCACTTCCAGCTGATATTACCTTACTTTCCACCTTAGGTCAATTTAACAGTAGACTCAAACAACATTTGTCACTTAACTGGCTATGTCAATGTATCAAGCCTGGCTAACTTGAATGTGTAAAATCTGTTAACCAGTTTACTGTGTAATTTAATTTAATCCTGACTTGTGCTCAGAACTAACATTAACCTGTGGAACATGTTTAACTTGCTTGCTTATGTAATCTCTGTAAATAATCTGTTTGTAATATGTAATGCTGGTATTATGTAATGCTGTATCTGCTTACCCTTGTAGCTTTTCTACCCGGGCCTCCCCTGGAAATGGACATGCATCCAGTTGGACTATCCCGGTCAACAAATGTAGGATAAATAAATAAATAAATAAAATATATTACAGTGACTACAATACAAGTCAGACATTGACACGCACTGTCAGCATGCTGAACACACTGGGGTATACGTGGGGACTCAGAATAGCATCCTGCCTGAGCATCACACACCTCCGCAGCTGGCACACAGGCATATGTTCCATCGGAACAGAGCACATGCCACACATGGCACACACATCCCCTGTGCCACACACTCACAGCCTGTAGGGCTACACAACACACCTGCTACAGATGTGTCAGGTACCTGTCTTGGGTGCTGCACTGGGGTCCCGCTCAACAGGCTGTATCTGGTGAAGGTCACAGTGATATACCTCAGGGGCACTATGGTCCACCACAGAACACATGCATACAGGTCAGTCAGAGGCATGGACACATATGACTCACTCATTGACCATGCCAGTATGGCTGACCTGAGACATACCTCCCTGGACTACATGATAGGGAACATAGAATGGATCTCTCAGCATGTGGCACAGGCCAGTATGAGCCTGATCTTGGTTGCCAACATACCCTCACCAGGTATGCTACCACTATATGTGGGAAGGGTGTTGTATGTCTACATTATGCTCAGTCTCACTGTCATTCATAGGGTATCCGCTGGCTGTCAACGTGTGCTTACATGCTAGGGAAGCCACAATGATGTGCAAGGGTCATCTTGCACGTGACACCCATGGCCCGATGTATAATGGCAAAGCTCCTTGGTACACACATACTGCCTTATGCTGCAGGGACATGGTTTACATAGCCACCTCCGTGGGTATCACACTAACAGTGCTGCTACACAACAACAGCAGTGTACACCGGAAGATGCATGCACCAGACACTGTCCTCAGCACGGTGAACTGCAATATCTGTGCAGTACCAGATTCCTGATTCATGGCTCACAGGTGTTACCCATCACTGACAGGTTATGCCCCATACCATGCCTGTCGTCCCCTACACATGTAACACACATGGACAGGGGGGTGGTATCCCAAGGTACTACAGATACACACACCTCCAGGTTGTTGGCACAGCACAAAGCATCAGGGCCTAATCATGTGCAGCTAACAGTGTGTCGGACTGCCATCTGGTTCATAGCCTGGCACACACAACCCTCCCATACACAGGAAGACCACCTATCCTCCATAACAACACTGGCAATATGACAGTCTCAAGAACTGTGTTTATATGGCTGGACTGCATCCAGCCAAACATTGTGCGTGAGCATTACTGTAGCTACAACACACTAGTTGAAGGGTTCACAGCATGTGGTCACTGAATTGCAGTGGAATGACATGTTACCACTACCACAACAGGTGGGAACATGCAGCACCTGTACATCGACTACATGTACACTATATGGCCCAGACCAGATGTGTATCCCCTGCTGTAGGTATTTTACCATATACACCCACACTGTATAGAGACATACCACGTGCGGACCCTGCACAGTAAGACACAGTCATATTGGTATACATTGCAAATACCATTTATCCACTCGAGGCATGTGTCAGACATGGTAACTACTGCAGGTCACAGGTATTTATGTGTATGTGTCACACACATACATCATGTGTGCAATGCCATTGCTGGTTTAGGCAATGGCATGCATTGTTATGTACAAAGACCCACACAAGGTCATACTGTGTGACACAACCACACGTGGCAGTTGTGGGTTATCAAAACATACCTATCTGTACTCTGACAATGGTAATAGACACAGTAGCAGAGCGCACTATTGGCATTACTAGCCAACTAGCCCTGTTTGGCTGTGCTGATAGTGTGGTGACATCCCCTGTGTTTACTGGGGGAATATGCAGCATCTGGTGTATTGTAGTATTTGCCAAAAGGATCTGTTCTCTCACACTTGCATTTACACACAGCACTACCCCCCCCCCACACACACACACACACACGCACACTTGCCATTTGCAGGATTCATTCCCCTACCTAACTAAGTCACGAAACGTGAGAGAGACACGTTAGCGAAGCACACTATTCAGATTACTAGATAGTTCCTCTTCTCTGGCTGTACTTATAGGGTGCTGACAACATCAGTATTTTGAAAGGGTAATGTGCATCAGGTAGTGTGATCTCCTGATTGCCAAAACTAACATGTTTTTCATACGGAAATGCACACACACAAACTCCCCACATCCAAACACACACACATGCCATTTACAGGTTTCAAACTCCTACCTAACTACATGACGACACTCGGGAGAAATGTATTAGTAGAGTGCGATATTCGCATTACTGGGAGGCTTTCCTTCTCCTGCTGTACTTATAGGGTGCTGACATCATCTGTGTTTAGAAAGGGGAATGTGCATCCTGTAGTGTGTTCTCCCAGTTGCCAAAAGGGACATTTCCCTCACACAAAATTGCACACACACTAACCCCCCTCATCCAAACACACACACTTGCCATTTGCAGGATTCAAACCACTACCTAACTATGTTATGACACTCGAGACGGACGCATTAGGGGAGCGTGCTATTCGCATTACTGGGAGGCTATCCTTCTCCTGCTGTACTTATAGGGTGCTGACATCATCTGTGTTTAGAAAGGGGAATATGCATCCTGTAGTGTGTTCTCCCAGTTGCCAAAAGGGACATTTCCCTCGCACAAAATTGCATACACACTAACCCCCACTCACGCAAACACACACACTTGCAGGATTCAAACCACTACCTAACTATATTATGACACTCAAGACAGACGCATTAGCGGAGCACGCTATTTGCATTACTGGGAGGTTTCCTTTCTCCTGCTGTACGTATAGGGTGCTGACATCATCAGTGTTTAGAGAGGGGAATGTGCATCCTGTAGTGTGTTCTCCCAGTTGCCAAAAGGGATACTTCTTTCAAACAGTCTTGAACACACACTAACCCCCTCCACACACACTGAGCATATACAGGATTCATACTCCTACTTAACTATGTTATGACACTCGAGATGGACGCATTAGCAGAGCGCGTGATTCGCATTACTGGGTGGTTTCCCTTCTCCTGCTTTACTTATAGGGTGCTGACATCAGTGTTTAGAAAGGGGAATGTGCATCTTGAAGTGTATTCTCCTAGTTGGCAAAAGGGATACTTCTTTCAAACAGTCTTGAACACACACTAACCCCCTCCACACACACTGAGCATGTATAGGATTCAAACCCCTACCTCACTATGTTATGATACTCAAGACGGACGCATTAGCAGAGCGCGCTATTCACATTACTGGGTGGTTTCCCTTCTCCTGCTCTACTTATAGGGTGCTAACATCATCAGTGTTTAGAAAGGGGAATGTGCATCCTGTAGTGTATTCTCCTAGTTGGCAAAAGGGATACTTCTTTCAAACAGTCTTGAACACACACTAACTCTCTCCACACACACTGAGCATGTACAGGATTCAAACCTCTACCTAACTATGTTATGACACTCAAGACGGACGTATTAGCGGAGGGCGCTATTCATATTACTGAGAAGTTTCCCTTCTCCTGCTGTACTTATAGGGTGCTGACATCATCAGTGTTTAGAAAGGGGAATGTGCATCCTGTAGTGTGTTTTCCCAGTTGCCAAAAGGGACATTTCCCTCTCACAGCCTTTCACACACACAAACCCCACTCACCCACACACACACACTGAGCATTTGCAGGATTCGAACCCCTACCTAACTATATTATGACACTTGAGAGAGACGCATTAGCAGAACGCACTCTCCGAATTACTGGGCTTCTGTTCTGCACCTGTAGTATTTATAGGGTGCTGACATCTTTATTTCTACAGAGGTATGTACATGTAGTACTACCTGTCAGGTGGGGGATAGCATATATATGCATTTGCAGCCACCTACGTCAGGGTCAGATATGCACATTGCACTGGCAGGTTATGTTCTATACCATGCTTTGGGACCACAGGACCTGTAACACACAACACAACCAGTCCAGAACACCACATCCACATCCAGGACACACACTTAGCTTCCCTGGGAACAGTGCCAGGATATGCAGGTGTTCACATACACCATTCCAGTTGTTAACATCAGGTACAGGCATATTGTGTGTGAGAACTACTCAGGCCTCTACCACTTTACCCTACAGCCACTACAATTTGTGGGTCCATGTGCTATGGCAGAACCACACACCACAGCCACATGGGGGAATACATATTGCACCTGTCCATCTGCAACGTGGGTACTCACTGTTCCACACCAGAGGTAGACCACCATTGTTGATATCTGACCATACCCACCTTTCCCTGGACATCCATATCCCATCTCCACACCAAGGCAAGGTTGTCACTACACACAAACTGTATTTAGCACTACACCTGTGTAGACTGGGGTGGACGACTTCAGAGGACCCATGCTGGAGGACTATACTGGCCACTCAGCATAATCCTTGACAATTGCATTCTATGAGCATG
Organism: Protopterus annectens; assembly: GCF_019279795.1. NCBI lineage: Eukaryota > Metazoa > Chordata > Ceratodontiformes > Protopteridae > Protopterus > Protopterus annectens. The sequence continues at coordinate 1,442,869,588 of NC_056728.1, read as the reverse complement.
TGTACGGTTTGCATTGGTCATGCTATCCCACATATACCCATGACTGCTCCACAACAAGACACCTGTCAGCTGTACACCAGCCATATATGCGCCATACAACAGACAGAGTGACCTAATACATTGCAGAGCTGTAGCCCACAGAGGGAGGACATCTGTGAACAGTTCCAGCACGGCACTTCATTCACACATACTCATTACAACACAGTGTTGACAGTGGAATCGTCCAGAGAATGCAGATAGGGCTCCCCTCAGTCTGTTATTGATGGACACCTACTGTCAGAGATCCTCAGCAACCCTCTCACAGCACACACCGACAACATGGCTGTGGCTTAGCACATTCAATCCCTGGGACCTCCATGGTGCCCCTGCTTGACAGAGGCACAGCTCACTAGCCTCACATGTTGCCTTCTGTGACCTACTTTACAGTGGCACAGTAGCCTACTATCCTGGGGATGCAGATGCCAAGCACACGCTGGCTGAGCTGTCATTCCCTAGGGCAACAAGCCTAGTATTGACCTCTACACCCATATGTTCAATTGTCGGATGCACAATATTTGTTGTGCTGTTCTACTGTTTGCAGGTCTTTATTGCCATAGCATTCCCTGTTCCTATGACCAACTTGTGTATCTGTGGAAGATGTTTGCATATGACGGCGATCCACTATATCACTTATGTCTCTGTAGTCATTTACTGTGTGCACTGGGCTGATTGCTGTGTTGTGGTTGGTTCCTGGACTGACACGTGCAAATACCAGATATGTGTGGCCAACTGCTAAACGGAGATATGGCCTAAGTGTGTGAGCATGCCCAGTTCAGCCTTTCTATGGCATGTTGTCTGACATATGCCTCATTTATCAAAGTGTGCGAGCATGCCCAGTGTGAGCTTTCCATATGCTGCACTCTGAAGTCCACCATATATTTGGGTGTGTGTGAACTTCAACAATATCTCACATTTATGGTTGTGTGTTGGGTGTCATGTTGTGTATTAACTGGCCAACTGCTTCGTGTCTGCCACAACAGGGATTATACTGTGCCTGCAGGGATTGCATGGGATACTTTGCAGACAGTTCTCAACATACTTTCATAATGACCTAACACTGTAGTACCGTATAGTGTACTGGTTCAGTACTTTCACTGTGGTGGACAGTATCCTGGGCTTTAGTCCTATCACTGCTTGACATCTTCATAGTGAGCACAACAGACTGTGTAGGGGCAAGTTGTGCACATATGACCATGTTGCAATATGTTCAGATATGGACTACCTACACCAGGCTCGTCCAACATTGCTAGCGTATTCCACAACATGGGTGGACATTGGCAAACACTAGCGATGTTCCCTAGGCCATTTCTGATGCTAGTCACAGGGTGTGTTTGTCCTTCGACACACATTGTAACTGGAGTTTGCCATGACATATGTCATGGTTAGTATACTGTGCCTCCGTCTACCTCTGACATAACAGTGATACCCAGGGTTAGTCTACCATCTCCCATACACTCATCAGGATTCCTCTTGAGGGGTGTTGATATGTGACTCTCTGGCTGACCTGTACCAGGAGTTTACTGAAGAGTGGGGGTGCCTTCTGTGTTATGGATCATTCTGTACAGCTTGTCCTATGTATGTCAGTGCTGGGGTTCAGGTCTCTCATGTGCATAGCTCACTGCCATTCAGATTGTACAAGGTGCAACATGTTCATTCATTCCAGGTTAGACTTGGCTTCATACATCAGGCACAGCTTTCCTGTAGCAGGGAAGGATGGCGGTGTGTGGGGCTGCAGTTTGTTTACTCAGGCAACACATGGCATCTGTTCATGCTCTTTGCTACCCCTGGTGGGGTACTGTTGTGGACTTTACAGTTGATGGAGGTGTCTGCTGCGGTATATCCCACAGGGGCTATTGTAGTCAGTTGTGACGCTGATGGTGGATGGCTGCAGAGCCACAGTGAGTTCCCCTTATCTACATCTGCTAACCTTCATGTTTGGGTGGGTATATGGTACATGTTTCTGCGAACACTACAGCCACATGTTTGTCCAGTGCAGGATATTTATCACCTTTTGTACGCAGGTCTCACATTACATGTTAGGTACCTCATGGATTAACACCTTTGTGGTAATTTGTGGGCACTTACTGTATATCCACGGTGGTTGTCTATACACAGTTCTGCAATTAGCTTGCTGACATGGCTATGGCTACAGTTGTCTGTTTGTAGGTGGCCCTTTTGTGGGTTGCTTGTGTCAGCTGGGGGTCGGATATGGTGGGCTGTGTGTACTCCTCTGCATACATGTTCAGTCACAGTCCTTCCATGTTGGCCTATACCTATGGGACATATATACAGAACGGGGTTGGGGCCAAGACCAGGCCTTGTGGGATGCCACTCATATCCGCTTTGTAGTCTGACATGGATGCGGCATGTCTGACCATGTCAGTTCTGTCCTTGGTCTGGTTTGCAACCCCTCTACTGACATAGGGGTATATATTTAAGCTGCTGAACATATCCATACTGAACTCATATGGTATTGTCTAGAAGCATTTGCACGGTCCAGCTACGCTGTGTGGACCACATTGCCCTCATCAATGACCTTAATGACTGCTTCAAATGGGTCAGACATGTTTAGGGGCAGGTTCTGCAGTTACGACAGCCACACTGTGTAGGGTCCAGTATCAGTAGGTCCACAATAGCCTTCTGTCTGCGGTACATACTGATCCTTTCCATAGCTGTGCAGACCAAGCTTGTCAGGATCTTGGGGTGGTAGTTTGGAGTATCCATTCAGGCAACACCTTTGTTGTGATGGACCACTATTGTTGTACACTGCTCTTTGGGTACATATCCTGTGGTAAGGCTGACATTGGGCAGTAGTGTGATTTGGCATTCCATTATTCTTGGAGTCCATGTTGGCCTCAGCACAGGACACCATCACATACCTTTGCTGCTGTGTGTTCTGCTTTGCAGATGATGGCTGTTACCTCAGCATCTGCAATGTCAGGGGACCATCAGTCTGCTGGGATAGGTATTTTGCACTCGGGGGGGTGTTTGCACTGCACCTGAAAGGTTGTATGTTAGCAATATGTGTGTGTGTTTGGTATGTTGCTTGTAATATCTGTGTGATTCAGAGCATATCTGTGGATGCCCAACATGGTTCCTACCATCAGTTGGGTAACCCTTGTGATTATCCTTAGTGTCCTGTACGTTTTGTATCTTCATAGGTTCATGGGTTCATACTAGGCTATACACCCTAGGCCATTAGTAAGCCTAGCCAGAGTGTGTGTGTGTCTTTCGCCACCCCTTGCTATGTTCAATTATGGCCATTTATGAAGTTCTTCACTGTGCCTCTGTCTGGTCGTGACACAGTGAGGACCCCAGTATACATGTACGGTCATCCATCCACTTGGCAATATTCCTGTTGAGGGGTGTCAGTGAGGGGCTCTGCCTACCATGGATTGGGATCCTGTTTCTGGGTGTGGGGAGCCTCTGGGTTAGTATCTGTCCCTCCAGCACATCTTATTTCATTATGTGTTGAGGCTGACATCTGTGACTCTCACAGCTCCAATGGCTTTGATTTCCTGTGGTGGAGCATGTCCATTACTCCTGTGTTGGACATGGCCTTGTACAACAGACATACAATGCCTCTGTGTAGGCAGTGTGTGACTGCAGTCAGCTGGGGTGTCTACAGACAGGCAGCATATGACATATATTTCACACCCTTTATCCTGTTGGTGGGGTAACTATGAGGTCTTCCGAACCGCTGCAGGTGTCACGTACGGTAGATCCCATATGAGTCATTGTACTAGATTATGGGTCTGATAAGGGAACAGTACAGCGGCACAGTGACCTCTGTTGATGTTGATGTGAATCCTTTCATGATACGGTGTCCAATATCGGCAATCTTCATAGCCACATTGGCATTGTGGGTGTCACATGACAGATTAATGTCGACCTGTGTCCCTAGGTCCATGATTACTCTTTGCATACATAATGGTTTGACACCTATGTGGTAATTTGTGTGTACCTTGTCTGGTATTTGGTGGGACATTCATACTGTCCAGTGTCTTCGGATGTCTGGGTGGAGTTCTTGTGTGTGAGAGTGTGGTTTGTCGCATGCTACAGACTGTACAGCAGTTTTGACTACAGTTATGTGCACATGGGTGGTCTCTGCTGCTTTGTGCATTGTCAGTTACATGGCAATATGGGTGTCTGTGCTGCATATGGATACTCCCCCTCCTTTGATGTTTTGGTGCAGGTGTTGGGGCCATAACACATGATATGTGGTATAACCTAGTAGTGCTGGTGTGCTATCACTAGGCTTGCAGCAGGCTTCTGTCACTGCACAGACATCAATGTTCTCCATAATGGGAAGTGCCTCAGGGGCATGCATATTGCAGTTTACACATCTGGCATTGGTCAGCATTACCCTTATGTTTCCTACCACTTATGTTTTCTAGGGTGGTGGGTAGTCTTTTTGGCCTTGCCTACATACGGCTCTATGGAGGCGGCAAAGGCCTTATCCAGTATCCAGACGCACATGGGTAACAGCTGCAAGCCATCCCTGGAACAGCAGCATGGCTTGTCATGCTTGACATCTCATGCAGACAGACATTAGACCCTCTTGGACTGACAGCTGTAACTGTGCCAGCTGTTAAACATGAGCATTCTGTGTTTGTACTGTGGCATCATTCTTGGTGAGGGTTGGATGCTGCACACAGCCAGTGTCATACCACCCTGGGGTACATACTCAGAGGGACCATCCATGTCTCTTTTGATGTTGACCAGGAGGTACATCTCAGGTAATTCACACCAGCATGGACATTGAGTGCATCATATTTCTGCTTGCTTTGGGGTGACCTGCGTACTTGTGTTATGTGGCATTTTGTGGCAGCCTACAGGCAGCTTACTCTACCCTTTCCCTTGTTCAGTCTGGTGAGTGGGACAGCAGTGTGTCTGCCTATACAGACATCTATTACGACTGTATCAGGCATGTTGTTTCTCCTTCTGGCCTGTGACTGTTTGGCACACCAGCTTTGCGTACTATTCATTGCATGTGCTATGTTTGAAGGTTGTGGTTGCTTGTGATCTGCTTTGGAGGCTTCTGTTGGTGTGATGTGTTTGTAATTAAGGCCTCCGGGAATATTTGTCTGTGTTTATGTGTTTGGTTTACAGTTGTGGTAGGTCTATGTGGGACTGTGTTTGTGGTGTATGTGGCTACCTTCTCCTCCTGACTAGTTTTGACAGTACTGAGTTGGTGGAGCTCAACCTCTGGTTTGGATACATGGATGCATCTATCACATATATTTGTATTTATTGGGGGGTGTTGTGGTTGTCTGTGTACTTGGGACTGGTGTCACATTGCCTCTGGATTCACAGATTCTACATGTTGTGGCTGGACTTAGTGGGTTGTATGTGTGGACATATGTTATTGCCATACTACTGGTCAGTGATTACTTCGCTTTTTATGTTTGCTCTATCATGTGGTAGCTTCCTCATTCTCTTGCATGGTTTGGTAATGGCTGGAGTCCAGCATGCCAGATGCCTGCGTGTATGGCATTGTGTGTTGTTATTATTTCTGATTGCATACTCCAAGCATTCCTGGCTGTGTTCACGGAATGCCTGTATAACATGTTCTGTGGTGTGTCCCATATTCTGCACTTGCACAGGGCCATTTGTGGATTCAACATCGGTTTTGAGGGCTGCAACCTATGCTTTACACATGTTTTTCACTGTGGTATTCTGGCCAGGGACTGGGGTCAGGATGTGTATATCCAGTGTGATTACTCTATGGTCTGGTCTTACCAGTGAGGGGTACACTTCTCATCTTGCCATCCAGTACACATGTTGCTGATTATCACATCCAGTATGCTTACCCCTCTTGTGGGAGTGGTACATTGTTCCTGGGCATTTTGGTTTATGGAATCTGGGTAATTTTCTCCTACTGTGTTGGTGCTAGTATAATGCTCCAGGTGTATGTCTGGGTATTTTCAGTCAAGCAATATAATGTGGTTTGGGGGGCTTGATATATTCATGTATTCCGACATCGGCCAGGTGCAGTTCCTGGTATTAGGACAGTAGTCTGCAGCAGGCTATATACTGGGAGGCAGTTTTAGCCATTGGTATTTGACCATGGCTAATCCATGCTGCTTCTTGTTGTGGTACCAACATGGGGGTGTGGTTATCCTTGCCATTTCTTGCTAGTCACCCTCCTTTTGTAGTTTGTTCCATGTTTTGTGGCTGTACAGCACAGTATGAGGTGTGACTTGGTAGTGTTAGGGTGCTGATGTGAGCCTTGACCCAGTTCTCTATTACAGGACTGGTATCTACATTCTCCATACTGTGTGCGTTTACACTGCACACATCTTGCTGTTTATACTTCTGTCATTGGGTAGCATTACATCTAGGTTCCTATCCCTTGTAGAACCTATGAAGGTGGGTTTGTGTTTTGAGACTTACCTATTCAGGGCATGCTGTGGGTACTGACAGCCTTTGCCAGTATCCATGGGGCATGGCATGATAGGTGCACACCACCCCTAGCAGGTGGTGCATCATGTCAAGCTCCGCATGTCTTCCCAGCCTGAAACACATTGGCTCCCCTTTGACTAACTGCATTACTTCAGCCAGTTATTGCACTTGATCATCCCATCAACATTTTGTGGCTTCATGCTTGGTGAGGGTGGATGTTAGTCAGGGTGCTCAGGTGTGCATATAGTACATGGTGTTACATTACTTAACACATAGCATTCATGCCTCAGGTGGTGCTGCAGGGCTTCCTCTGTCGGATGCGCATATTACACTTCCCTCTACATGTTTGTGAGCAGGTCATGTCATTTTAGGCATCCATGTTATTATTTTAGTGAGTCAGAGGGGGTATCATTCCCAGGGTCCCTACTGAGCCAGTGTATGTGCTATGCGTTGCCTCTTTGCCAAGGCCAGGGCATACTGGGCATGCCTCCTTCTGCCTACTGGGGCAGGCTCAGGTTGTTCCTCCTCCGAGTCACGCTCTGCCTGTGATGGCCTTGGCAATGGTGGGGGGCTGTTTGGCCCGGCCCTATGCTGGTCCTGCTGCAGCTGTTTTCGCAAGATCATATTATGTAGCATAGCACATACCATGACAATTTGGGTACATGTAGTTGGTGTGTACTGCAAGGCTCCACCAGATGTGTCCAGACACCGGAACCGTGACTTGAGCAGCCCAAACACACGCTCTATTACATTACGTGTTTGTGCGTGTGCCTCATTATGGCGTTCCTGTTCAGGTGTGTGTGCATTTCTGATGGGTGTCATCAGCCACGGCTCTAGTGCATAACCTGCATCCCCCACTAGGTGTCCATGTGGGATGTCCCCATTGGCAAATGTCTGGTACAGCTGCGTCAAATGCCAGATGTGGGAATCGTGGTAACTCCCAGGGCAGCCAGCACACACATTCATTATTATGCCCTGGGCATCACACACGACCTGGCAGTTGATGGAGGGGAAGCCCTTGCGGTTAATGTAGGCCCTACCCCACTCACTGGCTGGTGCTTTGATGCGTATGTGCGTGCAGTCTATTGCACCCACTACCTCAGGGTATTCCGCTATTTGCTGGAAGAGACGCATATTGCTGGCCAATACCTCACGGGCATTGGGGAAATATACATAATCACCGACATGTGCTGACATGGCATCCAGGAACTGGTGCAGTACCCTGGAGGCTGATGCCTGTGATATCCCCATCATATCACAAGTTGGTCTCTGGAAGGTACCTGTTGCTAGTATTCTTAGGCCAACACATACCTTGGTTTCCACTGGGATGGGTTCCCCTCTGTTGGTTCTATGTGTGAGGTGTGACCTGCACAGCTCAACAATTTGCTGCAGGAGCTCTCTGTCCACTCTATAGCGCTCTACTATCTCCAGCTCATGTAACCCGTGGTAGGTGACCCTGGGCCTGTACACTCTTCTCCGTCTCCTCACTGTGGGTTGTCTGGCACCATCTGCATTGTCACCACCCTCAGCAAGTTGCCTATGTCTCATTATGACAGCTATGGCAGCCCCTAACATTTCTGCTCTGAGTTCAGCTTTTTCAGTTTTCACTTCTATTAGCTTACTCCTGTCTTGCAGTGTCTCTTAAGGGAAACATCCTGCACTACTGTTTGCAGAGTTTTAAGTGCTGGGCTGGGCTACTATTCTGCCTGTGTAATTGCCTGCTTCTAATTGTTTTCACCTGCTAGCTTCAGCAGTTATCCCTGCTAGCTTCCTATTAATTCTGTTGCTTCCTTTTTCCTCTCTGTTTCCTCAGGGGGGAGCAACGTGCATACTATCAGAAACACACTCACAGTGGCTTACACGCGCGCACACATGCTTACATGGTTCAGAATCTACTTATTCAGGTTAAAACGCGCGTACACCCGCGCAAACACTGTTACACGTCTGCCAACAGCCTCCAATATACTCAGCCTGCCCTACACGTGCGCACACCCGCGCAAACAGTGTTAAACATCTCCCAACACGCTCCCACATGCTCAGTCTGCTTTACATGTGCGCACACTGCCCTACTCGTGCTTCATGGTGCGCACACGTGCGCATGCATGCCCAGCAAGGAACTTTGGTGTAAGTAACAGTGTACACCTTCCATTTCTTGACTTTCCATGACTTATCTAGTGGCACACCTCTTTCCATGATCTGTGTCTGTCATCTGTCATGTTACACTGGCCTCCAATGAACTGCATTGCTTTCTACCATTTCCCCCCTGTGATGTCACCTATATCCTACTCTATTCCTCCCCCTTATGTATCTCTTACACTACTCAGACTGTGCTCATTTGCTATGTGACTGTGAGATTCAGTTTCCTAACCCTCATTTACATGAGATTGCCTACTAATGCTTAGTTACATGTCTTAGACTCAGCTTCCCCCCTTAGCAACCACTACACAGTGGCCATGTTGTTTTTGGTCTGCTGGTCCCTGCATTGTCATTCCATGTATTGCATGAAACCCACATTTGTGGGTTTATAACCTTCATTTTCATGTTTTATACAGCGCAGCCCGTTTGCGCGGGGCTGCGCTGGGTTTAGATCGCCGAAAAAAAAAATTATATTTTTATTATTTTGGCATCGAGTTATATTGCCAATGGCCACATGTTTGGCCATTGTCATGCTGCCTGAGTCATATGCACCCTTTTTTTGGAGCTGACATGTGGAATTTGCAGAAATGTACTCAGTTGTCAACTGGGTACATTTCTGCAGCTAAAACGTTTCTTACACGGACTGGTTTCTGCTTCGTGGATCGCTAATATACCTCATTTGCATACCTTTCGGCTGCAAGTGAGGTATTTAGCATGTCCACGCCCAGTCCGTGTAAGAGACGTTTTAGCTGGTCTCTTACACGGAGTTTAGGGCTGTTCCTGGATCGCGAGGCTTGCATGGAGTGTTGCACGTCTCTTACACTCCGTGCAAGCCTTCGTGAATCCTGTACTTTGTCTACTACTTGTTGGCTATACCCTCTAGAATAGAACATCATGTACATTTTTTGCACCTCTTGTTGTAGTTCTTTTGTGTCGTTACATAGTCTCTGTAACCTAATAAACTATCCTAATGGGAGAGCTTCTATGGTGTGAGGAAGGTGGCAACTAGTGGCCTTAAGAAACAAAAATTGATGACTTTATTTCAAATTTGCAGATGAATAGATTTAATCTTAAATTTGAAGATTTACAAATTGGAAAAAAGGTGTAATTCCTAGATGTGGAGGTAGATGTATCTAAAGCTTATTTACATACAAGGATACATAGAAAATTGGAGGACCAAGTTAAATATCTTAAGGTCAATAGTTGCCACTCTCCTCACACCATAGAAGAAGAAATATAAAAAGTTTTATAGTTAAAGGGAGGATAGTTAAAACAGAATCTAAACTTTATGTTATACCTAAGAAATACAGAACTGAGGTTTGTGGTAAATGTAAAGCTTGTAGGCACATTGTTACAGGCTTTGATAGTGTAAATGGGAGGAAATTTGGTATTAAGGTAAGTTTTAGATGTGATACAGAGGCCATTATATATGTGCTTAGATGTCCTTGTAACAAGTTTTACATTGGTGAAATAAAACAACCTTTTAAAGTCAGATTATTAGAACATATTAGGGACACTGAAAATGTTAAGATGTCTAGTTCAGTAGCAGAAAATGTTTATTATGCAGATCAGAGTCAGTCAGGGGGCTTAGTAGGGACACTGTTAGAAAAAGTACCAGACAACTACTCTTAATTAGATTAATGTGTATACTATAAATATGGAGTGTAATGGATACTATGCATTCTCCTGTGAAGGCATAAGCTGAGACATCAGAGGATTTATAAACACTGTCTGGACACTGGTCTTGTGGTTTTTATTAAATACATGCATCTTCCCCGGTCTTCATTTCAACTGTTAGTGTGGCCTTCACACTCCCTCTACATTAGAGGTTGAGTTTGTTCTACTATTATCTTCATTATTTCATGACAAAAAAGACCTTCATAGCATTTTTAAAAAGTGTACAATTTTAACATGAATTGCCAAGGTATGTAACAGGAGTTATCAGGACGTACTGGCCCTGCTACTAAATAGATGATGTTAATGGAATATTACAGATTACAGAGATATCAGTAAGACTTCAAAAATAGCAGAGTTATTTGCAACAACATTCACAATATATGTTAATATCAATAAGTGTAATATGCTTTGGTAAATGAATGCTATGGGTATATGAAATCAATTTAACAGCTTAAGATATATGTGCCCCCTTTCAACATTTGAGCACACAGCACCCAAAATGCACATATGCTGGCTTATTTACTTACAAACTGAGGTAACACTTCATCCATGCTGCTCAAAAACAAACAGGTACTGCTCAACAGCTGATATTATTAAGTCATCACAGATTACAATGTTATTCATAGAAAGACTAGATCATGGAGTCATTACCATGTACAACATAAGCCTTAATATAAAGTATTACAATATGCTATTTTTTAATTATATGGGTGAAGTTAACTAAGGCAACAGATTTCCTTATGTGGTTTGGAACCCACAATATGCGAAAATTTAGACATGCTAACCAGCTGCTTTACAGGCTGACCTAATATTCAACAAGACTTTCATTGTAGAAAACAGGTACTGCAGGCATTTATTAGAAATCCTGCAAAAAATGGCAGAATACAGAAACAGCATACAATTTTAACACCTCTCTTTGTGAAGACTTAACAGATTGCAACACAGAACTAAAAAAATGATGTTTAAGCAATTTTATGGGCATTAATGTATGCATTAAATACATGTATCTGTGTATATGTTTAGGAAGAATGATGTCATTAAGTTATGTACATGTTTGTCTTCCAACTTGTAATGCTCCAATAGGTGATACAGTGGGACTATAACAGAAAACTATAAAATGCACAGTCATCCATGACCTAAGTGCTATAGGTGTCTGTGATTCTTGAGAACAGAGGCTATATGAAATTATCTACTTAGATGTGAAACATATATACATCTACAAAGGACATAGTAATATGTATTATTCAATAAAATGTCAACATGGGTATCAAACCTTTAGTTAAGAGGGCAGTATTTGCAAAGACCACTGAATTAGCCCCATGAACTAATTATCACAGCAGCTAATACATGAGTATAAAAAGAGCTAATACATGGTTAATAATAATTTATATGATATTTATGGTTCAAAGAAATATCTGTAAAATCTGTAGTAATGCTAAGGTATATGTAGAATACTGATATGTACTGTAGAGATCTATGGGCTGCCTCAGCACCTCATTGACCCCCTCCCCCATTAAAGCTCTGATGTCTCCCTCTGTTGCAGGCATCATAGCAATGATGAACCTGCACTCCAGTGGGTAGATCCCTGTCCTCCATCGATGTTCGCTCACGATCTGGTTCTACACATCAATCACAGCATAAAGTTCCTGGGCCTGGCTCTCTTCCTCTGCTCCAATCTGGCATATACCATCAGCAGCTGGATCATCTCCTAATCTGTCCAGTTGGGCTCATGAACAGGTCTCACCTTCTTCAAAATAGACATCAGGATCCTCAAGTAGAAGATATCAGAAAACTATAAAATACATTTATACTCACTGAGGTACCACTCATTTTGCAGTTAGCAATAGTCTGATTAGAACATGTATCAAAGTCAATATTTAAATATGGTGTTGATGGCATGTTCTAAGATTATCTGAAGATAATGTCCACATGCCACATATGGTACCATTTACTGATACCTATTGGGTGCTTACGTGGTCCACCTGAATGTTTCAGCACATAACAGCAATTTATTTCGATGTGTGTGAATGGGGTTCCAAAAACTTGAATTTTAATTAACCTCATTGATTAAGTAAGGCACGAATAGTACTTAATTCTAGGTGCACAAAGATGCACTTTGATTCTGTGAATCTGAATGAGAGGTATATTGGCAACTGGTGAAATTTCTGTAGTGGCAATTAGTAAATCTGTTAAAGATAATAATTTCCAAATGTACAAGTCTGAAGTCATATTTGCTCAAAATGTTAACAGAAGTTGTTATAAGTTCCTGGATTCATGCTGTCTGGAAAATTATGCATACAGTTGTTCCAAATATTTTGGTTCGGTCCCATAAGAAGTTGTATAGACAAACTTCTACTCCAAATAATAACAGTATATGGAGGAGGATTTATGGATCATCTGCAATTCCTTACACTCTGTGTTCTAACTGCAGAATACTATGGATTATGACAGTATCCATTCTAGTATGTGATGTTTATATTACAGATATTTTTTAAATCATGTTTCCTAAAACAGTTTTAAAACATGTGCTGTTACAGGTAACTCTTTCAATGATGCTTCATAGCAAAGATGTTATCATTACATGCTCAATATATTATGGATCTGTACAACCTATGGATCCTGAGGCACTCAGACATTTTCTGTAAGTTTTTAATTTTTAATTGATGTGGTCTTTAATGTGAAATGCAAACAGACTCTGGTGGCATGATGCTGTTGCCTTTGGACTTCCCTTCAACATACACATAGTATCAGAAGTTCTAATCTCAGTCACAGACTATACAAATATCGCAAGTTATGTTGATTTTACAGATTTTGCATTAAGTCATTGTTACTTTTTATATGTCATATTAGTATTTATTGCAGACAGCGTTACACAGATCTTTGCATTGCAAAGGAATGCATAGTGTTTATTTTAACATATGCTGTTCACAGAATGAAATGCATAAACATTCTCAACCATGAATATTATCATGTGTTTATCAATGTTTTTCAGATGGCCAGCTGTCCTAGGGGTGACAACTCCTCCCCAGAAACTGACATCATTACTGATACTCTAAGCTAACATGGAAGGAGCCTTGTTCAGGTGAAACTGTTTGCAAAAATGAAATCTAGATGGACCTCACCAATGAGATCACTGTAGTTGTAGGACACAACGGATCCTGTGAGGCCTATAGATGATGCTGCTCAGATATGTTTCTTCATGCAGCTAACAGTGTGACACGATATGAGAGATCGAGGGATGCCACTGGTGGTGGACCACTTCTGACTACCCCAATGATGTTACAGTTTTTTGGGCCTCACTGCATACAGCAAGATGGTAGTGAAAAATCCTTGGTGCTGAGATTGAAGCTGGAGTTCCATGACAGACATGTAGGTATTTATGTGCATTACCAGGATGAATATTGTGACACTCATTGCATATTGTTTCAGCATGCACATTCATGTATTGTTTATGATCTATAACAGCAGATATGAGCCATGAACACACTTACACACAGGGTAAGGATGATGAACATAAGTATAATGTCATGTACTGCTACATCTGAGCTACAGACAGAGCAGTGCAAACAACATTTGTAGTGCTTATTGCATTAATGTTCACAGGTCCATCTATTTCAGGCCTACACCAGAGAGAACCAGGTGAAAGTCTCTGTAAAGTTGCTGTGTACACAAACATTTTATTGCACCCACCTTATTTTGTGACACTACTGTTAATTGTTATGTTGTTGTATGCCTAACATCAAACACTGCAGGCACATCCAGTGGAGGAGCAAGCCATGTATTATCAGGTGCATAAAGACCAGGTATGTTACAGTAAAATTGTCAGAGCTTTCAGCACATGTGATGCCTGACATTTTTATCAATATTTGTCAATACAGGCCCTTCTGTTGCACAGTTGCAATGTCCATCACATGAGTATTTGCAGCCTATATTTCTGTGTTGTATATGTGATGATGTCAGTATTCATTTTGCTAACTACATGACTGTTCTGTCTTTGTCTTTACTTTCCCACTGCAGGATAGACATTACAACCCACAACCTCTGCACAGCAAGAGTCTTCAAGTGCATATACAAGTGCTGTGTGTATGTCATACATTCTGTATATTTTAACCAAGTTCACAGGTGTGAATGATGTGATCCATAATTTTTTTATTCCCTGAACTAGTTGGACTTCACCACAGTGTAACAACAATGCCATTCCATGTGTGTTTGCCAGGTGTGTTTTTATTTTTTAATGCATGACAAATTTCATGTATGTTGGCCATGTAAATAGATTATATAGTTGTGGTACGTACATTCTTTGAAATATACATACAGTCGACTGCAAGTGAAGTGATTGGTATTTGTAACATTGCAGTGAAATATATATGCCAAGTGTCTTTGATATTCTTCATGTGCTGTAGGCACATTGTCCTGATCTGTGTCTTTCTATCTTGTAGCACATCAACTGTCTTTGTCATCCACCACCCCATCCAGCAATCATGATATGTGTCATGATGTGTCTCAGTGTAGTAATATGACACCTGGCACAGAGGACTTTGAGTTGTTTGGAGATTCCATCTGTGAGGTTGACACTGATGTAGCACCAGATGTATCCTCAGATGTGGAGGTCCACTTGTCAATGTATCAGAGGATGATGGCACAGTGGATACTGAACAGGTTGAGGCCATTGATCAACACACCGCAGCTGGCAGCACTGCTGCTGGTGGACCCACACAACAACCAGACATAGGTTGTCATGGTAGAAGTAGATGAGCAGATATTGTACTTGGCCAGTTGTCAGAGAATGTCTGCCTCCTGCTGCAGGCAAATAAATGGTCACAGCAATGGCATCACACCAAATACTGTGCACTTACCTGTGCCATAGATCACGTGGCACACCATCTATATGTCATGCATGAAGGACAAGAGTGCAGACATGGTGAGATTATGACTGCACTGGCCATTCAGAATGAGAGTCTGCTAACTCTGGCACAGTCAGTGGAAAACCTGCTGCTATAGTACTGCAGCAATGTCATTCTACAAGCATGATTTTGCATTCCATGACAATGCATAGGAGATTGCAACCTATGAGAGGCAGGCCACCTGTCTGCAGAAGCACCAGTGTAATGCTCCTTCATCTCAACATGGTGTTCTGCCCTCATGTATCTCCTCTATGGAGCAATCAGTGCAGAGTGTATCTGTACATGGTTGTGGCAGGGCAGACCATGGTGTGAGACATTAATGAGGTCAACCAAGACTGCAACAGAGTGACCCAGTAGTGTAGTACACATAACTGTCTCATATTATTTTGGTACCACTGTACTGTGATATGTGTTTTCTGAAATAAAAATGTTTGCATTATGTCATGTGCGACTCCTCTTCTTTCATATTATAATATTGTACAGATATATGTGTAGTAATGATGTGTGTGTGCCTTATTGTTTACCATACAGTGATACAACTCTATACATACCTGTGTCAGTTGAGTTAATACATTTGCATATGTTCATGTTAGAATATGTTATACTATATTATGTGTGATGCTCCATATGTACATCTAATGGGTACTTGTCATTCGATGCAATCCATGTTGCTGTGATGGGGCAACACCTGGACATCAATGTTCAGCCTATTTACTCATGTACATGTGACTTGTCATGACTCAAACATTTTGGTTAGACACTGCCGTTTTGTTACACTCTACATTGCCTAAGCTTGTGACTTTTGTTCCATATGTTCTCCTGCTTCTCCTCCAATAACTGTGAGATATTGCCTTCAGACATCTGTGGTTCTTTGGGTAGTTCACCCACACCTACAGTGGAAGACTGCTATGTGCTCAGGTTAACATGTTGTGTAGCATGACACACACCATTATCATCTATGCTGCCTTCTCAGGTTTGTAGTACTGTGCACCCCCTTATGTGTCTAGACATCTGAACCTAGCTTTCAATACATGAAACACACAATCTGTAGTGTTTCTAGTTGCTGCACATGCTCTATTGTAGGCCTCCTGTGCAGGGTTGGATGGCTCATAGTATGAGGTCATTAGCTATAGCTCAAGTGGATAACCACAGTTGTCTGTTATGGGGAATAAAAGTACTTTTGGCTTGAATGGATATTGTTGAGAGGGGGGATCCTTAGAGTGCATCCTAGCTGTGTTCATGTACTTAACCAGTATCAATCTCTCAATTATTTCACCTCACTGGAATGCAAACCTGAGTCCACTTTCCCTCCAAATGTCAGCATCATGGACATTTCCAGAGTGTATTACCTTGATCTTTGTTATGCTGCCATCTGCTACACACACACACACACACACACAACTTGACAGTTGATGGATGGTTATCCCTTTCTGTTTATGTATCGGTCTGCTTCTGGATGTACTGATGTCTTAATGAGTATGTGTGTGCAAACTACTGCACCAAATGCAGGAAGTTTGCTATGTTGTAGAACTGGTGCATTACAATTCTGTGCTCCATGGGGGGTGGATAAGAAGTACATATAGTCATCCACCTTGCTGCACATTGCTTCCAGGAATTTTGCCAGGATATGACTGTCAGGTGTCTGTGATGCATACTCCCACAGCATTCGCCATTTGTCTTTGAAATATCCCAGATGCAAGTACACCCAGGCTGAGACACACTTTGGTTTCAAAGGGGATGAGGTTTCCTCACATGTCTGCAAAGGCATGTGTGGGGCACACATGTTACAGTTAGCTTGCACCAGCTGTCTGTCTAGATGATCTCTGTCAATTATTTCCTGGTCTGGCAATTGGTTTAGTTGCAACCTTGCTCTGACTGCTTGTTGTAGTATATTAACAGTAGGTTGCATATTTACATGTTTTTTTTTTTCATTTTCCTATGGATCTGTAATTTTCACTTGAATTCCTTGGGATCCATAAACTATACAGCAAAGATTTTAAAAATGGAGTCAGCATGGCTGCTTGTCACATTTCAGTTGTGTTGTGTGCAAAACATATGTTTTGGAATCACACTAGCATGCATGGAATCCTTAATTATCCTATGCTGAATACTTAAGTACTCCGTTGCCTTCAGCAAGTCTTCTGGGATCACGTCCGCAGCAGGTATACTGAAGACTTCCTTTGGTGTGCTGCAATGCCTGCAAGTAGCTTTTGCGAGCCTTATGGAATCTGCCCCCTTGTATGGGCTATAAGCAGAAAATATAAGTATCATAGAACATGATACTGCTGCTATCCAGAACAGTCTTTCAGCATGGTAGTTTTATTATAAAAAATAAAACAAAGACCAGTATCATGTTTTATGACAATGGGTGATGTTCAGTGAGATCAGTATAGTGATGCATTGAGTGCAGTCAGAGCTGCTTGTAAGTGTTCTATACGAACATCAGACTAGCATTTGAAAAAACATGACATGATATTTTATATGGAGTAACCTTTACCACAAGACAGTTCTTACCTAGTCTATGCTGTATTAAAAGTACCAAAATACAAAGAGATATTCAATATAATGTAATATAATCATAAATCAACCAAGTTCAGCAATGAAAACATTCAATACATCTTTAATTATAGCAGGATAAAACCACCAGTCTACCTTGTGACTTTTCAGTGATCCATGTAACAAAGGTTTCCTCAACAAGCTAGATCTCTTAGTCAGTGCTGTAGAATAAAGAGAGAGAGAGAGAGAGAGAGAGAGAGAGAGAGAGATTAAACCCTAATTATGTCCCGGGTGACCCAGGTTCAATTATTGGCTTAGGCATCTGATGAGGCACTAGCAAGGAGGGATGGTTGTCCCCTCTCAGGGATGAGGGTGCTTGTTTAGGTGCCCCCAAAAGGAAGGTGTGGTCAACAGAGGCTAGTAAGTTCTAGGGGTTCTAGAAGGAGATTTTTTTTTTCTGCAATGGGTGGTGGAACTGGGATGGCTAAAAAGTAAAAAAAAATATTCTATTCCCTTGCCCTCTCTTAATGAAAACTCATATCAAAAGCTTTGATATCATTTAACCCAGAAGTTAATTAGCTGATGCCTACTAGAGATAAAGAATGCAGAACACAGTATCTAGATGAGAAAAATAAACAGCAAGCCATCTACAGAAATATCAACAATGAGAAGCTCCACAGAAATATTATCCAAAATGACAAACAAAATTAATATACCACCTTACAGGAAAACCTTAGTAAATAAAATAAATTTTTTTGGTCGGCAATCAATAACCTTCTACAGCCTGGTAAAATTCCCAGCATTGCCTTTTCCCAGATCAAACAGCCTATTATATAACATGCAGTCTTAATACGTGCAATATAAGCAGGTCAAACTCAAAGCTCTCTCAACACACCAAACATGAACAATGTGACAAAGGCAGTCTCACCACAATGTTCTCTATCATATAATTATAATTTTCTTGGGTGCAAAATCCAGGGTACCTTTTTGGCTATGCTTGTATAGGCCCTAGGGCCGATAGCCTAGTAACTACCTATGAACCTGTAACTCCTATCAATGCAGATGAAAAACTTATAGAGACACTCAAACATACTTCTCTAACAGCAGATAATTTACAAACAGACTCCATCAGTATTGATGCAGAGGCCACACCACGTCCAGTACCTATGTTTATACAACCATCATCTTTAGGAAGCCATTGTACACAAACTCTGGTAAGAGTCTTACATTTTCCATGATGCAGAGATGGCCCCTCTTGTGAACAAGTAGACTTCAGGTCTATATGCATCCTGTCCTCTGTACTGAAAGTAATTAGAAAAGCATTCAGCTACAGTTGCTCAACTATCTAACAGAAAACAAGTTGTTTTCCATAATACAACATAAATTTAACCTGGGCCGCAGCACAAAAATGGCTTTACTAATCTCCATAAATGAAGTCTATGAAAAATAAAATCAGGGAGAATGGTTACTGCCATATTTTTTAAATGTCTAAAGTATACACTACAGCTTCTCACCCTATAGTTATATCAAGACTTAAAGAACTGGGCCTCAAGAACAATACAATCAATTAGTTAATACGTTAACTCAGCTAGTGCACACAATGCTGAAACTTACAGACCACGTAACTGATAACAGCAAATGTACATAAGATCAACATTAGAACCTTTCCCCTCAATATATATATATATATATATATATATATATATATATATATAAACACACAGTATATATCGATAGATAGATACAGATATATAGATATATAGATATATAAAGAAAACTAGTTAGAGTAATCCAAATTGCTATTTTATACCAGTAAAACTATCAAAATGTTTATACCTACATTCCAAAAAGCATACAATAAAGACTCTACAGCACTACCTAACAATGGTACTTATGCTCAGCCACCAGATAGTATTAAACTAATGTTTAGTATTTACTCAAACAATCAAACATGAACAATCAAACATTTAATGATTAGAGTTGTGGCTGAATGTTAACTGTATACATTGCTAAACCTTGGAACCTAATGCCAATAAAATCACACATTTTATCCCACAAGTACTTTAAAACCTCAATGGAAAGAATACAAGAAGCAGTGGTCTTATCCATGCATGCAGCTCTGCTGTTAAAAAAATATCAGAACATTTTTAGATATCTAACTCTGTGGGTGTGTGTGTGTGTGTGTGTGTGTGTGTGTGTGTGTGTATATATTTCTAGCGCTTCCTGGAATTCATCGACTCAAACGCCCTGGATCAGCTGGTAAACTCCCCTATCAGAGGTGAAAACATATTGGACCTGGTCATCACCAACATGGGCGACAGGTGTTCCATACTGGAGGTCAACCTGTCACTGATTAGATCAGACCATAAACTAATCACTCTGGATGTCCACACCCCACCACCACCCCAACTAAGGAAACCACAGTAAAAAACTTTTCTAAAGCAAACTTCACCTTACTTAAGACAGAGGTGGTAAGTTTCAAAGCCCCCACGCTAAAGGATAATTCTGCTCAAGATGCAGAAACCTTTACAAATGCACTCTATGAGCACCTACAAGGATGCATGGATTGTGCCATCCTTAGCAAAACCAAGACTCACTCCTCTAAGAGAAGGAAACCAGTTTGGTGGACCCCTTCAATAAACAGGCTATACAATAGAAGGAGGAAACTAGTTCAGAAAAAAGCAAATCTCAAGAAGGAAAGACGTCCCTGATCAGTATCAGTAAGAAACTGAGGTCCCTCATGAAATCATCCAAGGCTAACTTCGAAAGAAAGATAGCCAAGGATTCAAAAGATTACCACAAAGCCTTCTTTAGCTATGTTAAGAATCCAAGTGGCAACTCGCAGATATGCACTGAACTAGTGCAAAATAGCACAAAATATACTGAACCTACTGATATTGCCAACATCCTGGCAGATAGAGTCAATGCAGACTTCACCCCCTCTCACCTCCAAAAGGGGCCACAACAATACCGTAAAAGTGTAGTGTCCCAAAAATCACAAACGCACAGGTGAAAACAGCCCTTTCAAAAGCCAAAAACACAGCGTCAATGAGACCAGATGGTGTCCCAGGTTACGTCTTGCACAAACTACAGAACAAACTAACCCCCCTCCTAAACACACTGTTCAACCTCAGCCTCTCCACAGGCTACATGCCCATAGAATGGTGCACAGCAATGGTTATTCCTCTCCACAAAGGAGGGGCCACAACTGACCCTGGTATATATCGCCCCATAAGCCTAACTAGCCTTGTCTGCAAGGCTATGGAGCGCATCATCATGGAACTCATTAACAAATACATTGGGAACCTCCAAACAATTGACCTGACCCAGTTTGGCTTTGTTAAGGAAAGATCATGCCTACTAAACTTGGTTGACTTCTTCGAGACAGTCACCAAGCCATAGATGAGGGAAAGGTGGTACACACAGCCTACCTTGACCTTGCCAAGGCGTTCAACACCATTCCCACTTGGGTATTACAGAAAAACTCACCAGCCTGAACATAAAACCCTACCTCACAAGATGGGTTGCCACCTGGCTTACAGACAGAACTCACACGGTAAGAATAGTGGGCTCCAGGTCCAACTCTAAACTAGTGACAAGTGGTGTCCCACAAGGCTCGGTCCTGGGATCCCTACTGTTCAGCATATACTTCTCAGAAGTAAAGGCAAACACAGGAGGACTATGAATAACCAAGTTCACAGATGACTGCAAACTGGGAGCCATAATTGACTCCCCGGCTGACACGGACATCCTCCAAAGGGCCTTACTGAGACGGACACCTAGTGTCAAAGTCATGGCCTCAAGCTAAATGCCAAAAAATGCATAGTCATCCCATTTGGGAAAAACAAAATACCCACGAATTACCATATAGGTGGCAGCCCCCTTAATACAGAAGAGGTAATAAGAGATCTGGGGACCCAGGTAGATAGCAATCTCTCCTTTGACAATCATATTGCCAAAGTAGTTAGGAAATCCTTCTATGTGGCCCATCTAATTATTAAAGGGTTCGCATCTAGAAATAAAGAGGTTATAGTGTCCCTCTACTCGTCACTCATTAGACCCATCATAGAGTACAATGCCCCATTTGGGATGTACCTCAAACGACACTTCCAACAGCTGGAAAGACCACAAAAGTACCTCACCAAGAGGATTACTGGTCTCAAACATATTCCCTATGCAGCCCAAGTGAAACAACTCTGGCTGTACTCAGTGGCATATCGCTTACTCAGAGGTGATCTCTGCCTGACTTACAAAGCCATGTCCAACTCAGAACTGATTGACATGCTCCACCTAAAGAAATCCCAGTCACTGCGAGCCATGCGCTCTAGTGAGCTAAACCTCACCACAACAATACATAGAACATGCTGGAGGGATAGATTCCTGTCACAGAGACTCCCCATGCTTTGGAACAAAATTCCAAATTACATCAGGCAGAGCCCCTCACTAACACTCTTCAAGAGAAATCTTGACGAGTGGATGGTTAACAGAAAATACACCCCTGGGATCACTTCATTGGCTCTGCTTGACAGAGGATCATTTACTTAATCAATGGGATGGCGAAAGCTGAAACACTCTGGCTAGGCTTATAAATGCCCTCGGGCAGATAGCCTAGTACCTACTTATGAACCTATATATTGATATATATATATATATATATATATATATATATATATATATATATATATATATATATATATATATATATATATATATATATATATATATATGTGTGTGTGTGTGTGTGTGTATATATATATATATATATATATATGTGTGTGTGTATATATATATATATATATATATATATATATATATATATATATATATATATATATATATATAGCCAGTATATATTTACCATATGCGCACGCCTAATATAATGTCTGAGTGAAAATTTTCATCTATGCATTTTACTGACAGCTCCTCCTTCATCAAATCATCCAAGTTCCCATGAGAAGAAGAAATATATATAACTTGTCTTATTAACCCTGCCTTTACATAATACCTATTAGCATTATCCCATACATGATCAACTCTGACCCTCAGACAGTCATGCTTTCCCCCAGAATTAATAATAACTTGACTGTAAATTAAAAAAAAAACATTCAGGAATTATTCCAAGGCCACGCATATATCCCAGTGTAAAAATTTCAAAATAGTATTTTCCTTTGCTGAATCTATCTCTAAAACTACCATACATATCCATGATTTTACAGCCATCTCAACAACTGCATAGATGAGACAGTACTTATTAAGCATAGGCATAGTCGTGAAAATCAAAGGGAAATGCTTAAGATGGAAATCTTGAATATGCAAACATTATAATAGGGGCAGAAATTTATATGATTTATATAAAAGTATTTCCACCATTTTAGAAAGAGGACTATAAGCAGGTCTGCAGGGATCTTAAATGCATCATAAGGAAGTGGCAGTTTGAACATGGGTTGAAAATGGCAAACTCTTTCAATGATAATCACATTTTTTAACATTGTTAGGAGCATTAGAAGTAAAGCGTAATACTATATTGTGATCAAAGTAAAAACAACTACCTATTTGGATGCCAAAAGATAGCAAATGTTCAGTCTGACACATTTAGTTATTTTTCCCTCCTTCACATTGAAGCTTGTCCAATCATGTACATGAGTCCCTTCTTGGGTTTACAGTAGTAAGTCCCACCTAAACACTGAATATTCATGTTGTTGACTTTCCCAGCCACATGAATATTCCTTGCATATTTGGCACTTAGCTTGAAGGGGCCACTACAATTACCTAATGTATTTTTTTTATGTTTTTGCATTCCATACAGCCCCTGCAAATTAAATATACCAACTTCGAGATCACAATACATTGAGGAAAAGGTTAAATTGTATGCTTGATGTCACTGTCAAATCTGCATAGGCATAATTTGAATAATAACATCACAGCCATTTGGCATGTTAATCATGCACGTGATGCCCACACTGCACCCACACCTGCACAAACCGTCCAGGGAGGTACACATATACAGGATTGCCGTTTCTTCTACCTTGAATCTTTTAACACTGCTACTCCCATTATCACTATTCAGCAGATGGGGTTGGGAATATACCAAGGTGCTTTTTTGTTAATACAGTCTGCATTATTGCTGAATTTCTATTTTTTTTTAGTCTCATCCACTCTACAGGGTATGTGACTGAGCTATGGAGAACAGCAATTTGAGATGCCTCTACATATGGGCAGTGTGTAGCCACTGTTACGGAAAATTATCAGCCCAATTGACTCACCGGTGTTATCTGTAAAAATCATGGAACAGAATTTAGTAAATCATGTCATCAGTGAAACTGGTAAACTAACAAGTTTTGGCCCTAGTTAACTTAGTTTTGTGAGGGAAACGTCATACTTGCTTGAACTCTCTGGCTTTTTCGAAGGTGCATCTAATGCCATTGATTGTGGTCATTCTACCCATGCTACCTATCTCAAACTATCTAAGGTATTTATTCCAATTCATAACAAAACAGTCCATCAGTATCTTCCTGTAGCATATATGGCTACTAATACTGATTTAGATACTGAACATTCATCACCCCGAAAGGAAAACTCCAACATGAAACTAAAACAATTGCTTTTTTTTCATTCTGCCATTGCTTTCTGATATATTTTAATCTATTACAAAAAATTGTAGGAGCTTTTTAAACTGTTAATATGTTTTTCCACAAAATGGTTGCTATGGGGCCTGAACTATTAACATAATATCTCATCCCACAATCCATTTTAGGTCTCCTTTATATAGGTCATGCTAGATGTAAGGAAGAAATGTTTCTTTTTCTTCCATTATGACACAGTGGAAGAAAAGTGAGTCAAGGATTATATTATATACCTTCTGTAACTGGAGTGCTTGCATTTTATTCCAAAATGACCATAATATGCATTTCTTTCAGAACCCGACTTAAGCAAATGGTAGCAACTGTAAAACTCGAGCTAAAATAAAGTATCTACATTTGAGATTTTTGTAGGGATAGCCATTTTGAGTCCTATACTGTGAATACTGATAGCTCTTCCACCACCATATTCCTGGGGTATCAGAGATCAGCACTGCTATCCAAGACCTATTTATTAGTACTTCAATAAACTTTGTTCGGCTACTCACCATGGTTTGCAGTCGGGGGAAGATCATTTTTTGATTCCTACCTGAATATTATTGTGAAATTGCACTGCATTCTCAAATGGCAAAAAATGTATCTTACAGTGTTTTTAAGGAATAAATACTAATGATATTGAATTGTGAAGCAATGCAAAGTAACTTATGAACTGGGGAAGCTGTGGGAAGTTCTCTACATTAAGAAAGCAACAGTAGCATTTGAAAAGTAAGGAAATGTGTGTTAAAAGTATCAAAAAATAGGTGGTTAAAGACAGCTATGCTGCTACGCAGTAACTGATAAAATGATAGAAGCCAAAAACAAATTACTACTCCTCTCTGACCTATATATATTTCTCTCTCTCTCTCTCTCTCTCTCTCTCTAATAATATGTGTGGGATTGTAGTCGGGAAACAAACAGAAACTTCAATGCGGTATCTGAAAATTAATTAAAGACTGTTAAAACAGTTGTACTGCAAACTGAGTGCAACAAAAGGCATTTGAAATCGGCTGTGTAGACCTGGTATTATACATTGTTAAGCTATGAAACAGTGCTGAAACTACTTTTAAAAACAGACACTTGTTTTGAAAATTGTGTAAAACAAGGAGAATTTGTGTGTATGAGCTTGATGACTTTTATGATGTCAACCTGTACATAGGTAGTTAACTGCCATGAATGTTTTCATCAGTTTTTTTTTTTAATTTTATTTGCAATTTGTTAGCCATGAAAGTCCATTAGGCCAATGGGAGCCCATTTTCAATGCAGGCCTGGGGAGAAAAGCTCCATAGTATAGTAATTTCAAAATCTACAATAAAAGCTCAAATACAGCATTTTCAATATTTACAATAATAAAAATAAAAAAAAAAAAAAAAAAAACACCTCAAATAATGCACAATATGTAAGAAGACATTAAATGAATGGTTAAACTGGAAATTTGCAATCAGCATTGTAGAGAAAAGTAAATATGAAGAGCAGGAGGAGATCTTGGGTTAGTTTTGAGATAGGAAGGGGTGTAAAGGGTGGAAGGTATCAGGTGGGGTGAGAGCAGGAGCACTCCCAGAGAAAGGAGAGGTAAGAGTGGATTAAGGTCTTAAAGGCAGAAAGATTGTGAGTAGTTCTAATGTGGGGGGGGGGGGGGTGAATTCCATGACTTGGTGTGAAGGCTGCCAGCGTAGCTAGATAGAATTTTGTAGATAATTCTGTCATTTGTAAATATTAATATAAGCCACAGACTTGTTCTCTTAAATATAAGGAAATTGTGTTAAATGTTGAACGTCAAAAATGTAACAACTGTGCACTCTGCTGGAAGAAAGCTGATAAGTCAAGCATTGTATGACTGTTTCATCTCAAACTCAGAGCCATGATGTCTGGACCAGCAGATTATTTCTATTGTTTTGAGACCAGAGTTAATTGCAAGATTTTACATATATAATGTCTGTAATTGTAGTGGTTTCCTGACCAGGTGCAACATCAAAACTATGTTAAGCTCTGAGTCTCTGTTTGCCTGGGAACCAGAGAAGAATGATGTGATCTAAAATGAGTCAGCAATTATGTATTATCAATTTAAAAGACTGTCTCAGAGAGAGAGCATTTTGGATTTTGTCTAAAGCTGACAACAACTCACCAGTACTCTGCTTTTGCTCTAAATGTAAGTTTATTTAGAATTGTTATTGTTCTTAGAAAAAGCTAGAAAATACTAAGTTTATTCTAGCTGTTTTCTATATTTATGTCAGAACTATTCTACAGTATTATTTTAAGCATTTTCCTGTGATGTCTGAACTTTTTACTAGCACTGTGTAGTAAGAAGTATTGTCTTGTGTTTTTATTTATTATTAAATATTTTTAAACCTTTCAAATGTGGCTGTTTTGTGCAGAGATAATCTAAGTTCTAGTGTACATTGCATGTATATAGTGATACTGTACTAAGCCACTCCAATAGTCTTGCTGCTCAGTCACACTTACCATTTGGATATCAGTAATATTACACAGTGAAATCGGTCACCCTTTGGTAAAGGCCTTTGTAGCTGATATTAGTGGTTGGTGGTAGCTGGTACTACCTTATTGATTGACAGGAATGGGCATAGCTGGAGAACCTGTGCCAGCCTACCTTAGGAGTGTCTGTGTGTTTATATATAACTCATATCTTAATGTGTGTGTGTGTCAGTACATGGCCAGGGACACAAAGCACTGGTTGGACTGAAAGGTTTTAGCTTGACCACTAGGCTGAGATCTGGACCCTATAGCAGTGCTAGTGGGGAGTCTGATTGAGGATCTGGAGAGAAAAGGAGAAACCAGACCCAGACTGACTGTGATCTCTGTGTGATCTTAAGGGAAATTGTATTTTACTATGTGTGTGATTGTTATCCTTCCCGATGTGGATGCCCCTCACTAGTGTTAGTGGTGAGGATTGAGGGTCCTTGATTACTGGGCAAGTGCTCCAGTGTCACACTTGGCAAGGGAGAAGGATAGTAAGAGTTGCCCTGGAACACATATGGGTTTGTAAAGTTTGAGGCGATTTTGATTATTGGATCTTAGTACTCTATGAGAATGATGCATTTTTAGGGTGGAGGAAAGGGAAGGACAGTTAGATGGTTTGAAAGTGAGCTTATGAGTTGTTGTGAGTTAAATGTATGTCAGATAGTTTGGAAGTTCTGACCAATTTAGGAAATAGAGGGAGTTGCAGTAGTGAGTGGAGGATTTGGATCTGGTGGCAAACCTACATATTTTATTATAGCAGGAAGATAGTTTTGATTTGAGGGTTGATTGAAAATTAGTAAGGAGTGGGGCTCCATATAGGAGAGAGGGAATGAGTTAAGTGGTAGATAGGAGTTGTTTGGATGAGGGAGTAAGGTAGCGGCTATGACGGTATAGCATTCCAAGCTTTTGATGTTTTTTTTTTTAATATATGTAGATGTATGTCAAATTTTAATAGATCATTAATATGGATACCCAGCTGATTTGTATAGGGGACTATTTCAATGGAGGGCTTGTTATTGCTGAAAATAGAAAAGGATGCTTTGTTAATATTGGTGTGTCTAGAGGGGGTGAATATCATAATTTTGGATTTTGATGCATTAAGAGGTAGATGGTTATCAAGCATCCAAGATTCGGTACAGGAGAAAGCTCCTTGAGTTAAATTCATAAGTTTAGGGAGAGATTTGGTGGAGCAGATAATGGTAGAGTCATCTGCATTTTGGACAAGTTTAGATTTAGGGATGCTTTGGTGGAAGTCATTAATAAAAATGTTGAATAGTAAGGGGCCCAATATAGAGCCTTGTGGAACACCTGTTGGAGTGTTGAGGAAGGAATAAATAAAGTTGTTCCACTTTACGGCCTGTTCCCTGTCTAAAAACAGAAGTTGCAAAGAAAGCAGTACTATTTCTCAAAAAAGCTCAAAAAATCTTATATAATTTTAGTAAAAGATAGTATAATGAAATTGATCCATTGGCATCAGAAATAATTGCTGAATTCTGCCTTAAAGCATTTGTTAAAGAAAGGGTTGTGTTGAAGACACACTAAAATAACAGTGAGCTGTGTGATTAGTCTTTGTCAGGTATTTGCAGAAAGTTGTTTTTCATAATGGTGCTCTCCATAATTGAAAAGTGCTGGCAATAGACAGCACAGATAAAAAAGTTAAAATAAAGCCTATACTGTGATGGACTCAAACTTGATGAAATTTGTATGCAATACAAGCAACAGTCTGTACTGAACAGGTAATAATATCTTAAACTGAGACAAAATGAGTCTACGCAGAGGGTTAATGAAGAAGATGGTATCATGAAGGACAAAAACATATTAGGGTCTTCTGAGGTACAGCAATGTCAGTTTTCAAAAGAACAGTGAAGAACATGACATTTTCAGTGCATTATCTCAAAATACTCCTGGTACGCAGGATCAAATGGGCATTTTACAGGCCTGCTGTTACAGCTGTGCAAAATGAACTCTTAAGTATGACCTTAGCTCTAAAGGTGTTAAGAGACCTTGAATAAATATTACTGAAGAGTAAACCTTGCTTTTAAAACAAAGGAGCATTATTAAAAAGCAAGAACTGGTGATAAAGGCAATGGGAGCCTTTTCAGTAGTGAATGAGAAACATTATGAAGTAAATAAGGAACTCTGCCAGGATTTTTTAACACTGCAAGACATTTGTCTGAAAAGTTGGAGTTGCAAAAAAAACAGAAAGAGGATGCTGCCTTCAAGCAAATTAACCAAAGCAAAAAATAAGTTTGGAATAGATGGTTCATGAAATTAGATAGTGTTTTAAATTTGAACCTCACTAGCAAAAGTGATAGCAATACAAAACAAACTAATAAATATAGGGATGTCCCAAGGCTCACTTGAATGTAAAGAGAAATTTAAACAGAAAAACAAAAATAATAGGCTTGAAAATTCCAAACAACATGGTGTAACACATGTAAGTGATTAAAAGCTTATGTTTAAACAAACAATTAATTCAGCTCCATCAGACTATCAGCAATGTTTGGATTCCGAAAGACAAGAGAGTGAATAAATAAAGAAAGATGTGAAAGGATGGAAGATTTACAGAAACAATTTAATGATCTATAAAACAAAGTCAAGTAAAACAAAATGAAGCATGCCCTGGTAGATTTGGGAAGAGGAGAAAAGACAAAGGTGAACTAATGCTTGAACTGCAAAGAAAACAGTCAAGTACAGTTTCAAAGTGATTATATGTTTCAAACTATGAGTGGTACTATTATTGATCTGAAAACAAAATATCAGAATGCGTAAACTGCAGCTGAGCTAAAGTATGACAGGGATAGAGGTACTGACCTTATTAAAGCTAATATTTTCAGTTGCAGACAAGAGATAACAAAGGATTGCTGAAAACAAAAGAAACTGGCAGCAATGGAAACGCAAATGATGTGTGCAATGACAGACAGAGATAGTCGTGTATTTTCCTTCCTAGGATGTCATAAAAGACGATTAGATGATCCTGAGTGGTTAAAAGGTAAAGCAGACAAATTGACTGACATCTTGTTCAGAAGAGCATTTGAGTTATTGAACAAATTGATGCCAATGTGTCCACACAGCTTGAGGCATTGAAAAAAAACTGTAGTAGCTAATATCTTAAAAATGATGAGCAAGGTGCTGCCTTAGAAAAAGTTTTGAAATTAAGAAATAAACTGTATATTACAAGGAAACAGTGGTTAAAGCAGCATCTGAATTGCAGTTGTTAAACTTCAGCTGAAATAAGAAATGAGTTGAAGTCAGTCAATAAAATACAGTCTTTTAGTACAGTCTGTGAGAGTTTTTTTTTTGTATTGAGAATGAAAATTTCTGATAAACTTGGTAAAGCACAAATGAGTACTACAGCTCCCATTTGGCACAACATAAGAGTAATTGAAAGCAAAAATGAAACACAATAGCAGAACAACAACAGAATAGAGTACCCCATCACAAAATACAAAAGAACTTATGATGTCTGAGCAATTTAGTGAAATGAAACAGCTTTGGGTGAGCTTCAGCTTGAGCAGGGATGGTTCAACTGGTAGATGATGCATACTAATATAGGTGTGCAATTATTTTCAAGAAGTAAGGAAGGCAAACTAAATAAAATAAAAGGGGGTAAGAAAAAGAGATGTACAGTGCAAAGCCCAAAGCTTAAATTGAACGAATTAAGTCCTGTAGGTGATTTAGCTGAAATGGCAAAGCAATAGACTCTCAAACTGAGAAAACATGGTGGCAGTCTTTGGCACCAAGAAGTGGCAAATCAAGTTTAACTTAGGCACCAGTGTTTTAGCAACATCTTATCACAAAAGTATCTGTATACAAGTTGACAAGTTACTTGACACTGATGTATTCAGGATAGACTAACAGAGGAGAACTTGCAAAGTGGGAGTGATGAAATGACACAAAAGATATAGAGCCTTGAAAGCTGGTTGCATGAATGTATAAACAAGTATCAAAACACACAAAAGGAAAACACATAATATCTAATGAGGCAAAAAGATTTAAGACAGCAACTCACAAAAAAATGGAAATAAAGTTAAAGATGCTGGGCAAGAGCAGGGGGGAAATAGAAATATATGAAGCTCTGACTCAGCTTCTACAGGAGATGAAAGTACCAAAACTACTAAAAGAAAAGACATTACATTTTCAGTTAGATAACTGAATATTTTGCTTTAAAGTCGAGCAAGTGTCCTAAAGAATATCAACATGCCCTTATAAGGATGCAAGAATGCTAAGTTGGTGTTACAGAGGTCAGAAAATACTCAGCAATCCAATGAAAAGCAATGGTAATAAATTTGATGACAGCCAATGAAAAGCAATGGTAATAAATTCTATGACAGCAGACAGGAAAATTTTCTGACACAGAGTGCCTGTGTAAATATCAAAAACAGATATGGTAAAGGAAAGCAAAAAGTGGGTGACAGGCCCAGATCCAGCATAGCAAGTAAATTTAGTGTACAAAAGACAGATATGCAATAAGTAGTAAAGGCTGGTGTATGCGCTAGGCAAATAAATACAGCCTATAAAAAGAAAATACCATTAATTTCACTGAAGTACCAAACAGAGGAAGATAAGCCTTCAGAGAAACAGATTTATATCAAAGAGATGTCAGTACATGGCAGAGTATTGCTGCAAATCAAACAAATGTGCTGGGCAACACAGCCAAAGCAGAAATACAGGATATGTTCAGGATGACGGTGCAGCTAGGCCCATGACCACAACCCATATAATGATGAGAGACATAGTACATAAAGCATGCATGAAACCATTTGCCAAAAGGTAGTACTTTGGGGCAAGAGTTCTCAAGGACAAGACTGGACAATGCATAGAAAATGGCAGAGGATAGAACCCAAGGACTTGAGCAAAAATGGTCATTTCCACCATTTATGCCTAACCTCACAAATGTCAAAAGGGTTCTTTTTTTTTTTTTGGTTTCACCCCTTGCTTCATACCTTCTGGTCTCTAATTGAGTGGTCCCATCAATCATTAGGTCTACCAGCCCCTCCTTTTCATACCCTGGACCAACACCAGTTGTGAGTTGTGGCCAGTGTTGAACCTTAGGGTGTCCTGAAGGTTCTTATTAGCAGCTCTTTCTGTGACCTGCTATCTTTTCCCTCCCTCCCTCCTTCCACCTTTCACTCATCCCAAAAATCATCCAAGGGTTACTCCCCATTTTATGAACCACACCTCCCCTCAGGGAGAACAAAAATGAGTGTCCCTCCCCTCTTGGGATAGGCTCACTTATGTCTCACTGCCAGTACCTCAGACACCCAAGCCTCTAACCAAACCCTGGTCACCTGTGCCATATTCATAGATTTATCCCTCTATACCATGGCACTGGCCATTGTCAGAAAGGTTCTCATAAGGATAGCTGCAATGGCAATTTCCATGCCTTTTCAGTCATCTTCACATCTGTATGTGAACAGGAAGGCTCTCTGGTACTGCTAGCAGAATTCATCTGAAAAAGCAAGCCTCATTCAGATGGCAATATTAGTGTTAGACTCTATGGATCTATGTTGGGGGATCATATGGCATACGGGTCCCTTGAACACCACATATGGAGTGGAGGTAAAGGACTTTATAGTGGAAATGGGAGAGCAATGCTTTCCTTCCTTTAAAAGAGGCTGGGATAAAGCCTATGAGAGGTTCTCCAGAGAGAGAGAAAAGAAGTTGAGGTTTCACTATAGAGAAAGTGAGACATAAGCCAGGAGATGTACTGGAACATGCTTGATGTCTGCTAGGAAGACCTGATGTGACAGACAGATAGTAAGGGAGAGAAAACAAAAATAATTTTGCAAGTTATTTTTTAAGTAAAGGACTGCCTGTTTATATGGCTTGGTCTACAACTGCTATAGAATAAATAAATCACTGGCACTTAACAAGAGGAAACACTGTGCGACCCAAAGAACCTGTCTCTGCTACAGGAAATGCTGTTTGCAAATTGTTTCTGCTTTGTTCTATTCAGCTAATTTGACATTT